>NC_083763.1:73597486-73609986 GCF_963514075.1 Conger conger | reverse complement strand
ACTTCTACCCTGATGTCCTGGTGACATTCATATGTGACACATCTTCCAGTCGTAAATCAATTTTGAGTTGAGTAGATTTTTCTCTGACAGGAGTATGGTTGATCCAAAGCTGAAGCGCACAAGACATTTTATTGTGGTTGTGGTAAAAAGTAAATAAATACATAAAACCACCTGTCTCTCAGCCATTTTGCCATCTCAGAAAGAAATCTGATCGGATAGATACCCTTTGAATTCCCTGCCCACTTTGAATACCTCGGGGCCTTACTGCAAGAGTCAGTAGGCCTACCTTTTAAAATAAAGGGTACACTAAAATAAAATAGGAATAAACTCTTACTGTCGGCACTATTCCAGCGCAGAAGCCGCTGGGGAAAGCCAGCCATTTTCTCTGCGTTTTGACGGAGAGCAAATTGCCCCGTCTCTGCTCTGCCGTCGTGTCAGCTTCTCTTTTCTGGTATCGCAGCCAGACTGACAGGAGGAAGTCATCCATTTTGTGTGTTTGTTTGTTTGCTCGGTCCCTTCACGATGACGGAGGCCCTGAATCAGAGCCTTTATTTATTTATTTCCTCCCCGCGCAGGCAGTTGATCAGGCCTAATGCATCATGAGAAAGATAGAGAATCCTAAGGGTACTTGGTACACAGGTGTTCTCTCAGCAGTGCCAAAAAATATATTAGACTACAGAAAATGATGCTCTCTCTCCCCTTCTCTCTCCCTCTCCCTCTCTCTCTCAAATTCAAATTCAGAGAGCTTTATTGGCATGGATTAGCGTTTGTATAGCCAAAGCATGTTAAACAAAGAATAATAACACATAATATGATTGAGTATGAATATAAATATTCACTCAGTGAGCACTTTATTTGGTATGTATGAGGACCCATTGTTGCTGAAACATTGATGACGTAAAACATTTTAGACAGATCTATGAGTTTTAACACTCAAATGTTATACTGTGTGGGCAGATTGATTGAAAATGTCACCTGTAAAATTAAATGAATGCAAATAATCCATGTATTTTGGCCAGTGTTACTTACTGTACAGGGTTAAATGTTGCCATCAGTTAAGGTATTAACGTTTATGCTTCAGGGATCAGAATTTTGGTTTCCTTTTTCCACAGTCATTGCGATGTATACTCAGTGAGCACTTTATTAGGTATTTATTAGACTTATATTTTAGACTTATTGGTCTTCTGCTGCTGTAGCCTATCCACTTAGAGGTTTGATGCATTGTGTGTTCCGAGGTGCTCTTCTGCATACCACTGTTGTATTGCGTGGCTATTTGCATTACTGTCACCTTCCTGTCAGCTTTGACCATTCTGGTCCTTCTCCTCTGACCTCTCTCAGCAACTGGTACTCACTGGATGTTTTTTTCCACACCATTCTCTGCAAACTCTAGAGACTATTGTGTGTGAAAATGACAGGAGATCAGTAGTTTATGTGATACTTAAACCACCCTGTCTGGCACCAATAATCTTTCCACCGTGAAAGTCACTTAGATCGCATTTATTCCACGTTGTAACATTTGGTCTGAACAACAGTTGAACCTCTTGACCACATATGCATACTTTTATGCATTTACTTGCTGCCACATGATTGGCTGATTAAATATTTGCATTGACAAGCTGGTGTACAGGTCTACCAAAATAATTGCTCCAGAATTGCTCCAGAATTATTGGCAGCCTTGGTACATGTGGTGATGTTGGCTCAGGCTGTAAGAGCAGTTGTCTGGCAGTCAGAGGGTTGCCGGTTCAAACCCACCCAGGGTGTGTCTCAGTGCTCCCAAGAAGCCGTTTGGTAGCTTGCACGGCAGCCAGTCAGAGTGTGTGTAAGAATGGGTGTATAAGAAGCATCAATTGTACCATTCTTTGGATAAAGGTGCTATGTACCATATGCACAAATGCTGTAAACTAAAAATAGTAATACAGTCATTGATATAAGCATTGTTTTCCAAGATGTATAAAGTAGTGTGCTTTACTAATGATTCACTGGAATCATCCAATATTCCCTAATGGCTGGAATCACTATCACCTACTCTGATGTATCTTGATGTATGCGTCACTTGATATCTTGTCCCCACAGAAACCTTTATTCTTATAAAGATTCCTTTCAATATCAATATCAATATCAATATAGACTATGACCCCAAAGGATATCTCATCAACTAATCATCACATCCCAGCCCATGAAATTTGATTGACAAGGTCAGGAGATTTTGGAAGGATCAAATATATTACCGTTACGATATTAATAAAAGTAAAATGTCTGGGGTTAGGTATGAAACCAGTTGGTCACTTCAGCGAAAAGGGTGGCAATAATTCTTGAGACCACTGTATATATGTACTATATACTGTATATACTATACACACATGCACACACTCACACACACACACACACACACACACAAAGAGTCAGGAGGGAGGGAGGATCTGTTCATCTAGCACTGTTACTGAATAATACATGATAAATCTCCGTGTCAAATGCAAATGTGTCAGCGTGTGTTTTATTGCGCACAACTAATTACCATTGTTCCATTGCCATATACCGAGCCCTTCGCACTATTCATTCTTAATGACAAGGTTGTCTCTCCCGCTAAATATAGGTCCCAATTATAAGCACATTACGCCTATAATCACAGCGCCCAGGCAACCAGTGTGTCAATAAAATGCTCTCTCATTACACCAATAACAATGCAAAAGCAGGTGGAATTGCTGCAGTCAAGTTTATCTCGACAGAACAAGGGAGCGAGATGTTTTTTTTAATGCGCTCACGTGAACCGCCACACGAATGGTGAAACGGTCATTTTAACATTGGTTTCAGGTGTCTGAATTTGTGAATCGGTACTGCAGCAGGACGCTAGCACATGGCTGAGCAGATGCAGTGAAGATGAAGACATGCTGCTAAGAAAAGGTTGAATAGCTGTGCTGTAGCCCAGCTACTAGTGGGCCGGAGTCGTGGTGATTTGCAAAATGTTGGTGGGCTGACAGCTGCCACACGGAGACCCCGTTGATCAGTGTTGTTGGTGGGCCAGTAACATAAACCTCAATGCCCCAGTGTAGTGATGGGAACACAGTGTTGTAGGACGTGCCATCTTTCGGATGAGATCAGAACAAAAGGTTGTGTTCTCACTGTGGTCAGTAAAGATCCCACCAAATGTATCCTTACTGGCTACCTGAAATTGCTCAATTCCCAACCTAGTTCTCTCAACCTGCAACCTAAACGTCCCTCTTCACTTTAGCTGATATGTGGTGAGTATTCTGGCACAAAATGGCTGCCTTGCATTACCCAAGTGGGTGTTCCGCATTGGTTGCGGTTGATAAGGGTATCCCCATCATCGCTCTAAAGCACTTTCAGTGTGGGGGAAAAAAAGCGCTACACATAGTATAAATTCAAGGCATTTTGAATTATTTATAAAATGCGGTTTAACAGCCAAAGATTTTGGTAAATAAGGGAAGAAGTGAGAGCTGGATAAATGCGTCGTTACAGCACTCCCTCACGCTGGCCCATTTGCTGATGATCTGAGCGGTTCTGGCCGGCCCAGGGTCCATTATGCCCAGCTCGCTTCGTTTGGACCGCTCGACAGTGCGCTCATTAGTGTCAGAGCTTTTTAAAATTTAATGCGCCGCTGAGTAAGCAAATGCCTGTAGATTTCTTCTGTCTTCTACTTAGTTTCTGTAACTTTCCACTTTGAATTAATAAAGAAAACAACGCACACACACTCACACACACACTCATATATCTCTCATATATACACATCTCTCTCTCTCTCTCTCTCTCTCTCTCTCTCCCTCTCTCTCTCTCTCTCTCTCTCTTTCTCCCTATTGTTTACAATATTGACCCTTATCACATTTCCCTTCAGAACTGAAAATAAAACGCATTTCTGAGCTTAATGATTGGGTTCGCTGCAGAGGGTTTCTCAGGATAAGGATATATAAAGAAAAAAGAGGGTGTATGAGCTTGCTTATAAAGAACATGGAACTGAACAACTTATCTGTAATCAATATTTTAACTTTTAACAAAATGCCTGTCAGTGGATCTATTGAGTGTACATTTATCAAGGCCAATGCCCAGCGATATCTTCTTCAAAATGAAGACATGATCTCTCGCACACAGATGGGCCATATGCTGAAACCCCACACAGTGGGATTAGTCTAAAAGGTTTGATGAGCGGGATCAATATGCTCATTCAGGTTGATGGTCGTGATTACCTTCCACTAATAATTCACATTATCGGATGGGCTGAGGAAAGCATACAAACCCATCGATGCTACGCAAGTCCATTAGAATATCTTCAAAGCGGGATAGAAGCACGCCATAAGTCTGACTCGATGCAACCATCTCCATCCTTTCTGTTTTATACTTATTTAGTTGTTTCTGCTTTGATTGGAAATACTGAAAATCTGTGTTCTCTGTCGATTAAGTGTGATGGGAGATTAAAAATAGGAAATCAAATGAGAAATAATGAGAGAGGTGTGTTCAAAACAAACCTTCAGTCCCCAGGAGATCACACAAGTGTGGCTACCTGCTGTTTTATTTTTATTATTTTTTTTGCTTTATTTATGTTGCCATGGTGAAGTGCAAATTGAAGCCACTGAAATGGCTTTAACATAATCCTGCAGACTAATTCCTGCGGGCTCGTCGAATGCCGTTTTTTCCTTGATTTTATAAATTGCCTCATTCTGCCGCTGTCTCTAAGAGAACTTATAGACACAGTTCGCTAATACATATAAAATGAATCACATCAAAGGCCACTTTGTTTCATGCAAGCACACTCGGATTCACTTCCAAGCTCTTTTCTAGAGCAATCCACTGGATATAATGCTCTTTCAAGTGCCCTGTTTGCATACCATTGACTAACAGCGGAAAGTCTTAGAGTAGTCCGACCGGTAATACCGACAGGTGAAGATATTGCACATGCATTTTTGGTGTTTGTGTGTGTTTATCCGGTGACTGTAGCAGAGGGAGAAGGTTAGAGATAGGAAATGGTGTTTGACTTTCATTTCTGAGTTGCTCTTTTTTGCTTTGGATCGACAGACTGTTTTCCAATGAAACCCAGACGTGTTTCAGGCACAGGGAATGCTAGCGCACTCCAGACCAGGGCCACCCATCCCTTGTGGTCTCCGATGATTTTATTTGATCCGCATCTTAAGTACATAGATATTTTCACGCCCAATCGATTACTTTTCATTTTGCCTCGTTGCAAGGTTCAGTTAAAACATTTTCTACGAGCCGCGGTGGCGCAACAGGCTAAGACGCAGCAGACTTGCGGTTGCAGTTTGCACACCGGGGACCGGGGACCGGGGTTCGATTCTCGGTCCTGCCAAAAGCCAAGTTTGGCCGGCTCATGTGGAGCAGCATAATTGGCTTGCTGCTCCAGGGGGAGGGACTTGGCAGGGTTATTAGATCACCGCACAAAAAGCACCTCAAGCACCTCGGAATCACAGCAATGGGCACGAGACGAGACGGCTTGAAGAAGGCCGCCGAGGGATGGGGTATGGGCGGTGTATCTAATACTAGCTCTAATTGAATCAGACGGGGTACAATTGGCCACCAAAAAGTGAAAAATCTGGAAAAATCTTGGGCCAAGTGTATTCTTGAGAGATCACACCAAATACTTTAACAAAATCAATGTTACTGTGGCGGCACGGATGGTGCAGTGGGTAGCACTGCCACCTCACAGCAAGGAGGTCCTGGGTACGAATCCCCGTCGGCCGGGACCTCTCTGTGTGGAGTTTGCATGTTCTCCCCGTGTCTGCATGGGTTTCCTCCGGGTACTCCGGTTTCCTCCCACAGTCCAAAGATATGCAGGTTAGGCTGATTGGAGAGTCTAAATTGCCCGTAGGTATGAGTGTGTGAGTGAATGGTGTGTGTGCCCTGCGATGGACTGGCGACCTGTCCAGGGTGTATTCCTGCCTTTCGCCCAATGTATGCTGGGATAGGCTCCAGCCCCCCTGCGACCCTGTTCAGGATAAGCGGGTTAAGATAATGGATGGATGGATGGATGTTACTGTATACTCTGTTGAGTCAGATGATTGCTCATTGCTTTGTCGATATGAACCCAAATTTAAGGGACATACTAGCCATGTACTGGTGGTCTTGGGAACGTTTTACGTGTTATTTATTTATTATTTCTGTATTTAGAGTTATTATTACATTTTACATTTTTGTCATTTGGCAGACACTTTTAATCCGAAGCGACTTACAAGTGCATAGGTTCTACCATAAGTCAAAGCATCACATCCAGAACTAGCAAAATGCACATGAAATGCTGTTCTAAACATAGTCGTCATCGTAGGTGCAAATTTTATTTCATTTTTATTTTTTTGGGGGATGGGGGGGGGGGGGGGGGGGGTTAGACAAGGATAGGGATATCAGAAAGGATGGGCATGGGAAATCAGGAGGGAGGACTAAGGTAGAGTTTGAAAAGGTGGGTTTTGAGTCTGCGTCGAAATAGGGGGAGGGATTCTGCTGTTCTGACAGTGGTAGGCAAGTCATTCCACCACTGAGGAACCAGAACGGAAAACAGGCGTGAACGTGCAGCTCGACCGCCAGGTGCACGTAGATTATGGTCCATTGCAGAAAAAAAAGAGTACAACGCACACCTTTTAACTGTTAGCCATGGTGTAAGAGCACATTTGTGTCAGATGGATAATCATTTTTACCGGCTTTTATGTTTTATGGAGAAACCTGATGGTATGCTAATGTAACATAGAGATTAGAGACCTCTGGTGAAAATGCAGGTGTTCACAGCAACAGGCACATATATATATTTTTTTGTATTTATTTATTTATCATTTTTGTATTTGTATTTTATTCATGGGTCTCATGAAACAGTTGTTCTTAGTTTCACACATTGACCACCTGCAACTCAAAAGCTATCTGCATATCCCTGTGGAGAAACCAAACATTAAACGTGGTTCATGAGCTGGAGAAGGCTGGAATAGGATGGAAACATTGGCAGTGACTTATGTCATACACCCTTCCCCTGCGACTGACATTTTTTACTACAGAAGTCTGCTTCCCGGTTTCACACAAACTCAAGCTGTGTAGATAACAGATGAACTCTTGGCCAAAGAGACACAAATCAGCTACAGCTACACAGAACCGGAGCACAGCCTGTGTGCTATTTCTAGTGCTTGGATAATCCAAAAACATCAGATTCACCGCCACTTCTGCTTCAAGCTGTTGTTTTCAAACCGCATCATCAGAAAGTACCTGAATAGCCTCTTGTGATCAGACTACAAGGACACCCAACCCAAAACAACGCAATCAGCTAAAATAATAATTCCACAGCACTGGAATGTCATTAATTCATCTGCTCCTCAACAGTGACTTATTTTCAGTGTAGAAAATGGTGGAGTTCAAAATCCGCTGCAACTGCCCACGATACAGCAGTGTCATTGGAAGACTTTGCTGATGACATTTGGCATCGTTGCTTCTGCTTTCTTTCCTTCCGAATGATTTATAGCTGATGGGCTGATTGAGTTTGTGCGTCTCCACAAAAGAGTCTTGGAGCAAGAAAAGGACCACTTCATAAGGGGGGAAACTGCGGCTTGAAAAAAAAAAAAAAAATGCAAATGCTTTTACTAATGTTATCCACCAGCGCGGAACCGTACCTCTGAAAGGAACAGAAGGCAGAAGTCTTACGTCAAGTCTAATACATCACACCTATACAGTGGCTGGCGACATGTCCTCTATACTGTCTTGAACCCGGACACCGCTGTCTCCAGGGCAACAAATTTGCAGCCTTGACTTTCAAAATGGCGGCGCGGGATTGATGCCCCGGTGGCATTACGGCCTGTGCGTTTCATTCTGGTTTGGTAAGAAGCATGATGGGACCTTTTTTTTCGGTGTCATCTACACCATCGCCCTTCGTAAATAGCCTCACGAGTCTCTTCTCTTCAGACCAGAAAAAAGCTTCAATCAAAAAAGCTTCCTTTCTACATCTCGGCCGCCCTGCAGCCGTTCATTTCTCTAACGGACGGCCGTCGTTAAAAAAGCAGAGCGCACGGATTGACACGGAGAGGTCACCGGAGCGCGTGTGTAGGCAAGCCAATCTCCTCAGCTTTATCGTGCGCACGGCACCGAACGGTTTATGAACGGATACATGACAGAATAAAATGTGCTCGGAAATACAACCGTTAAATTTTTTACAGCGCAGGCACAGGGTTTTTATAAGACAGAGTTGATATAAGTTCAATGGTGAGTTTATGTGATTCTAGTTGGAGTCGTATTCACCCTATCATTGTAAAATGTATACTTTCATTGTCGACATTGAGCATGGAGAAGACAAACTGAGCCGGTGTTTACATGAGTCACAATGGGAGTTCATATGAGTCCAGTGGGAATCATTTATCGGTTTTCAAAGTAATTTAATACACTCTATATAGAAATGCTTTTCACAGTTGGTCTTGGGGCCTCAATGCATGCACTATTATGTTGTCAAACCTCCTGTCCTCCCGTCACTTATCAATTAAGGTTGTTAGAAACACTTTTGCATTGCAATTTTGGCCCTTTTGTACTGTAACTGAGTTATTTTTATTTTACAAGTGGTTTAGCACTGGTGAGCAGGTGTCCACACGTTCTGCAATTAGGACCCCACTGACTTCACCTGTCAGTCGGTGATTTCATTAAGATGACAAATAAATAAAAGAATCCGTGAAAGGGAATCACGGAGCACGTACTACGCAGCGTTAGTAGATCTGACTGATTAAAAGTCCCTCGGATGTGAAAATGGAATTTATTTGTGTTGAATTACCTATTTTTGACATCATTAATGTCAGCGCGAATCACATTTCAACATACTTCATTCACGCGTGTTTCAATGAGAACAATCAACAGCTCTTTCAAATTCGCAGGTTTGTGATTATAGTTAGAAACGTGTATCACGTTCGAAAGCCCGTTGGACATGGTGTCGCGTGTTGTTCGGCTCTGCTCCGGAGGTGTTGGGGAAATGATAAAACGCAGGTCTCGGCTCTCAGCTTGGGGTGGTTTCCTCTGGTTTCTCACGGAGACAGAGGACTGCAACACTGGGAAGTAACAGCCCTGAGAGCAGCTCCAGGGCTATTTTAAACACGGCTGCTGCATCATTACACACACAAACACTGACACATCCACCATCACTACAAGCTGACACTTGTTTTGCAAACAGTGTCTCGCTTTTTTCAATATTTATCATCAGTATCTTTTTTGTTCCCTTTTTTTTCTGGTCACTGAAGCAGAGAATGGTCCAGTATTCTCATGGAATTCATTTAATCATAGACCAGGGAGATTGTTGACTGAATGTCATTGACTGTGTGTTACAGTAAACATTATATCGCTTGCACAAACACACACACATGCATACACACACACACATGCACACACATACACACACATGCAGGCACACACACACACACGCACACACATACACACACATGCAGGCACACACACACACACATGCATGCTTGCGCACACAAATGCAGGCATACGCACACACACACACGCACACACACACACACACACACACACACACACACAGTGTACTCGTTTAAAGCCAATGAATATTTCAGTTTTGATTTCACATCTCATATTTCATATCTGAATTGACAAGATGTCTAAGGCAAACCAAAGATTAGTCTCACAATGAATCTCTTTGATTCTGCAAGGGAACAGTACTTTACGGAAGCCTGCAAGTTAATTACCCAAATCACTGTGGGTAATAAAAGACCACACGGCTATTATTTGAAGGAGAAACATATCAGATCATGATAATGTATCGAGTACACCTACACTATTTACTAAATTGAAAAAAAGTGACTGCTCAGTATTCAAAGCTGAACGAACAGCAATATGTATTTTGCATAACACCTGAAAATGACTATTTGCATTCCCCAGAGTCAATATATTCCCTCATTCCATTCACACCTTCAAACCACATGAAATATTTCATACAGTTTGTAACACAGTCTGCCCAACATATCTAAGAGATACTCCACAAATGCTTCACAAACCTCAAAATGGTTTCAGAACAAAAAACACAATTCCATAGATGATGTTGATCTTACATATTACGTATTAATTGCAGACTGTCAGGTAGAGTGCCTAGATAAAACATTCACTCCTCAATGCAGCTACAAATCTGAAATCTAACCCTCCTAAAAGATTAGGTAGTACCTCAGCCAATGGGACACACCTCCACTCACCACTAGCCAATCAGAAGCCTGCAGTCTGACTGCGCATTGTCTACACAGGTCTACTTGCTGTGTGGGTGTCTGAGGAAGTGCACACTAGCCTACGCACTCCTAAAATGACAGAGGATATTGAAATGACCCTGTTCTTACAAGTAGGACATGGCGTATCAGGACGAGAGAAATAGGGGTGAACAATGCAAAGTAGAGTGCCACTTCTTTCTTTGCATATGTGTCATTTTAAAGACCCAAATACAGCAAAGCAAGAAAGCCACTCTTTGTAGCTTTACACCATGTACAGATAGCTATCGTATAAACACATTCACTGTGACAGCCAGCTTCCCCTTTCTCCGATTTTAACTTGGCTACATTTGCAGTTTTGGAGTAATGTTTTGTAAAGAGACTGTGGTTAGTTATCTGTCATGATAGCAAGCTGCCAGAAGAGCTTATCTAATAGAGAAAAAGGAAAGTAGGCATAGCAAGCAGGCTGGCTGGGAGGTCAGAATTTCCTGGATTTGTTATAATAACCATGACTATGACCTTGATGGGACAACGGTGATGCCCTTTGTGTTGCCATCTCTGAAGGTCTTAGCATCACTTGAACTTTCCCAGAAGGGCATAGGGGAATAGCTGCTCCTTTGCCTTAATACAGAATGTCATGTTCACTTAAACTGGTTTCCATGGTACCCGGGCCGGTACTCAACAGGCGCCTGAGAGCAGTAGGGCTGATCTGGGATCAGTTCTCGGACTTTAGCTCAAAATGGATGAGGTTATGTTACAGACCTGGGGAACACCTGATCTCAGGTCAGAATGCCTCATGGGAGACACTTGAGTGCGTGAGTTTTGCTTTTATTCACAAAGATGTTTTGTTTTACTGACTGACTGTTTAAAAATATATTGCCATTGGTGGAGATTGGGGAGGGGTGTCTAAGCTTGTCCTTCAGTTGTATCCATGACTTCTGAGTCGTGGACAGACTGCATTGAGCAATTAATATATGATGTATTTAATTATTGCAAAATTACTTTTGGGCTAAGCCTTATTACTTTACTTAAAGTAATGGAAAGCATTTTTTTTCTTCATTTTTATTAATCTCTTAAAGGTTAATTATTGTGGAAGTTGTTTAATATCATGGCCAATGCGCCTAATTTATAGAGATAATATAAAATGACGAGTAGGAGTTATCGATGGGGTTTCTGACCATTATTTTATTTCATGGTTACTGGAAACTGAGATTGGCACCGGTAATTATCTTTGCTTTTCAAGGGCACTTTTCTTAAAGTTCACTTTTGAGAGAGAGGGAAATATATATTTTTGAATTTGACTTCATTTCGTCTCAGAGTGTGGATTTCAATCGATATTAAAGACATCCTCAGAATGTGATGTAATGAGATGCCGTAGCCACACTGGAAACGGGAACGCTGAAAGAGGACTCTGGGTCTGCGTTGGGAAACCACAGCGCTTCTGGCGCCCGGTTGCAAGGCATCCAGATAAACCCAGACCGCGGACGGCAGCACCCGTGTGCACGCCCAATCCCGCAGACATTACATCACATGCATTTAGCTGACGTTTTTATCCGAAGTGACTTACAGTTGATTAGACTAAGCAGTGGACAATCCCCCTTGGGGCAATGCAGGGTTTAGGGCCTTGCTCAAGGGCCTCACGGCTGTGCGGATCTTATTGTGGCTACACCGGGGATCAAACCACCTACATTGCAAGTCCTAGTCATGTACCTTAGCCACTACACTACAGCAGACACACAGCAAACAAGGGTCTCAAAAACACACTGAGCTTCAGATCAAATCAAGTAAGGCTACCTTCACCATGAACTCTATATAATTAATTGCCTTTGTTTAATAAGTCAAATGTTCAATTTCATATCCACAAAATGAAAATTGAAAGAATATTAACTTTATGTGCACAGCATTTCTTTTGTCGTGGAAAACATCCTACAAGGTTTCACAAACAGAATAAATGCAGTTGCGTTTCTGCCAGCGCATTATCTTGTGGTATTTATTCCTGGCATTTAGCGGAATCTCTTATCCAGAGCAACCGAAACAACAGCAACAACAACAACAACGACACCCTTTTTCTGGACAGCATCCATTAGGAGTGGGACATTTTACGATTTTCTCCAAACAATTACAAGCTGATTTTTACTTGCATTTACTTGAGTACTCAGAGGCCATTTTACAGCTGCACACAAAGGCATCTGAGAGCATTTTAACCGGTGCGCTCCTTTACTGGAGTAAGCAGTGCTACCCCTAGCTTCATTTACCCAGCCGGATATACTGAAGCCCTTCAGGTTAAGCACCGTGCTCCGGGGTGCTGAAGCAGTGTCC
>NC_083763.1:73567486-73592486 GCF_963514075.1 Conger conger | reverse complement strand
GACCATACAGCATGGGAACGTGAATGAGTCGAATGGCCCAGTTGTGATGTATTCCGTAACTCAGAGAAAACTAATGATCCGACGTCGCTTGAAAGCAGGGTCAGTCCTGGGAAAGCTGTAAGATTGAACAGACATCAAGGAAGTACACTGTGAAAGATTGTGAAAACAGGGTGGATGTTCATTGCGTTAGCCTAGACTGAGGACCGTAACCAGTAGCTGTGTCCTCTACTTTCAATGTCATTAGAGCAATGATCTTAATTTATGGTCCTGGCGTGGCGTGGGGTCTGCTGGATTGTGTTCTCACCTTAAGAATATTAGCAATCAATTCAGCCCCAATAAGCCAGGTGAGGAGAGTTAACTGTGTAATCGACTGCTTCAATTGATCAATTTAAAGTAACAGGTAACAACAGAAACTAGTCCACCCTGCAGCACTTCAGCACCGGGAACGAGGATGAATGAAGGCCTGAATAGCCCATTCTCTTCAGAGCGAGTCGGTGTGTTTTTTGTCACTCTGTAAATTTCCGAGACTCTCTGCTTTGTGTGTCATCGCGACACTGTGTCTCCCAGCACTTTTTTAAAAAAAGGCTGGTGTTGTCCCCAGAACTATTGAAAAGTGATAAAGACTATTAGGCAGCAGGTGAAATGGCGACGGGACCATATGGAGCAATGCGTCTCCTCCAAGTGCGATAATTGATGCTTATACTCCCACTGAGCCGAGAACAGGCAGATTAGTCTCTCACGAAGTGGTGTCATGCAGGGAACAGGCATCTGACTGTAAGGCAAGCAAAGCTGTGTTCCTCAAAAAGATTAATTTAGATTAAGAAGTGTGAATTTAACCATTGTGCATTTTTAGTCTCTTTGCCAGCCTTACCAGTTAGCGCAGAGGTCTCCACCCCTGTTCCCGTAGATCTACCATCCTGTTGGGTTTTCATTTCAACTCTAATTCAGCACACCTGACTCCCCTAATTATCAGCTCAAGGAGAAGTCTCCCTGTTGTGAATGACGTGTGCTCCGTGAGGTTTGGAGCGAAAACCTACGGGGCGATAGATCTCCAGCAACAGGGTTTGGAACCGCCGAGTAACAAGTTACTCATTGTCTTGCCAGCTTTCTGTGCGATAGCTAGCAGCAATTAGATTTGTCGGGTCTCCAAAACAAGCGTCCCGGCACGCTCGTTTGGAATCATAGTTGGTCCGATGTGTGTCGTGAACGGGGCGGAAGCGCAGCCTGCCAGAAAGCGTGCGCTCGAAATGAGAGAGGAACCGCAATGCGGTAGGGTGCAGCTCGGAGCTTTAGCTAATGATTTAATGTCAGCCCTGAAAATAAAGCTTTCACCGTTGCATTCATCAAACGTTACGACTCGGATGTGAGCAGATGCAGGACCCTTTATTTTTCTGCCATGGTTTCACGGAGCTGTGGGTAATTTTCCCAGCAGTACAAATCCTTCGTATCCACACTGAGGGCACTGGGCCTGCTATTAATTGATTAGCAGACGGTATTTAATTGCGTTTGGCTGGAGTATTTCAATTTAACACTACACTGAGTATTGTTCAAGACACTGCTCTTCTGTCGGGTCAAGCACGTTTTCTTTCTTGGTCTCTCTTTAATTTTCACTCACTTGTAGTTTAGTTTCTTTTATTATTTCGGTTGTGATTAGTTTTCATGTATGCAGTGCTGGCTACAGAATGCAGTGAGGACTATAGTGTGCAGTTATAGTTGTAGTGTGCACTAAGATCTATATTGTGCAGTGAGAGATGTAGTGTGCAGTGAGAGCTGTAGTGTACAGTGAGAGTTGTAGTGTACAGTGAGAGCTATAGTATGCAGTGAAAGCTATAGTGTGCACTGAGCTATAGTGTGCAGTGAGAGCTGTAGTGTGCCGTGAGAGCTATATAATGCAGTGAGATATACAGTATGCTTTAAGAGCTATAGTGGCAGTGAGGGCTATAGTATGCAGTGAGGGCTATACTGTGCACTGAGTGCTGTAGTGTGCAGTGAGAGCTCTAGTATGCAGTGATATATACACTATACAGTGATGTCTACAATACTCAGTGAGAGCTATAGTGTGCATTGAGAGCTATAGTATGCAGTGATGGCTATAGTATGCATTGAGAGCTATAGTATGCAGTGAGGGATATAGTGTGCAGTGAGAGCTATAATATGCAGTGAGGGCTATAGTGTGCAGTGATAGCTATAGTATACAGTTATATATATAGTATACAGTGATTTCTACAATATGCAGTGAGAGCTGTAGTATGCAGTAAGAGCTATAGTATGCAGTGAGTGATACAGCATGCTGGTGAGAGCTGCAGTATGCAGTGATAGCTATAGTATGCAGTGAGGGCTGTAGCATGCTGGTGAGAGTTATAGTATGCAGTGAGTGATACAGTATGCTGGTGAGAGATACAGTGTGCAGTGATAGCTATAGTATGCAGTGAGGGCTGTAGCAGGCTGGTGAGAGCTATAGTATGCTGTAAGCACTGCAGTATGCAGTGAGAGCTACAGCATGCTCTAAGAGCTATAGTAAGTCCTGTGGTCGTGGCAGGGTTAACACTCCGCTGGGGAGGGAGCAGTATCTTGCGGTTCGGGGCTGGTGCATTTGCTCAGAACTCCATCGCCTTGGGCTGCAGACTCCCTGCTGAGGTAAAGAATTACAGATTGTTCCAGAACCATAAACGTCCTTCACAGAGCCCACAGGTCTGAATCACCATCATTATCAGAGACAAAGCATAATGGAGAGAGAAAGAGAGAGAGAGTGGGGGGGTCGGGGGGTTAGAAAGAATGATAGAGAGAAAAAGAGACAAATGTAAGGGGTAGAGAGGCAGAGGGATAGTGTTGGCTGGAGAGAGAGAGAGAGAGATAGAGCGAGAGAGAGAGGGAGAGAGAGAGTGAGAGAGAGCACAGAAGGAAAAGGAGTGCATACCAGAGAGACTACTGGGAGGGGGGGCAGAAAGAAGACACATTGAGAATAGAAAGAAAAGAAAGAAAGAAAGAAAGAACACTATGAGCTCACAGCTCAGTGTGATGGAGCCTGAAGTACCCTTGTGTACTTGCGTTTGTTGCAAATTAATTAATTGTACTGAGGAGCAAACACAGCATGTCAACTCATCCTACTTATTCAGCCTCCTGGTCCGTTTGGACAGTCTGTGGTTCTGCGTGTGCATTAATTTTTCAAAAACCTTTTATTTCGCAACATTGAAGTCGGTTCTCTGTGTGTCTGACTGCGTACCTGACTGAACCAGGTCACTCGCCTTCAGACCATATGACGAGCTGGGCATGTTTTCAACTGCCTTTAAAAAAGAAAAAAAAATGTAATCAGGCTTATCTGACTTCTTTTTAGCTCTACACCAGAGGACGGTGCCGCTGAATTCTGTCTGAACTGCGGCCCCCGGCACGCTGACACGAGACCCGTCCCCTGCAGGGCGTGGAATATCAAACTCATTACGCCAGCGGTGGGCAGGGAGCATCTGCCTCTGGATCTCATGCCAACTCCTGCTCTTAATTATTTCATCAGACCAGCCATTCACGCAACTGCACGACAGGTGAAGATATGTATCGCATTCCCGAGTGTGGAATGTTTTCCTCTGGCCCAGTCCTATGAGAGGTCGGTGTATTGCATGAAATTGCACTTTATTTAGCGGGCGCTTTTATCCAAAGCGATGTGGCAAAAAGTGCATTTCAAGGTCATTAGGACAAACTGGAGAATCGGGAGGATGAGCGACCGGGCACACAGAATCAGCCGTGCAGCCTTGAACACTATGTCCCGTACACCTGGTGATAGGCCAAGTCAGTGAGGAATTAGGACAGTGTCTACAGTACCTCGAAGAAAGGTGTTTTTCACACCATTCTCTGCAGACTCTAGACACTGTTGTGTGTGCAAATCCCAGGAGATCAGCAGTTTCTGAGATACTCAAACCAGCCCGTCTGGCACCAGCAGTCATGCCATGGTCAAAATCTCTTAGATCACATTTTTCCCCATCCTGATGGTTGATGTGAACATTAACTGAAGCTCCTGATCTGCATGATTTTATGCATTGCACTGCTGCCACACGGTTGGCTGATTAGATAATCACACGAATGAGTAGGTGAACGGTTGTTCCTGATAAAGTGCTCAGTGAGTGCACAGCGGTGTATACAGTGGATTGGCTAACCCAGCCATTAACACAACACCGCCATTGGGAGCCACACAGAACCGCACCCAGGGACCTGCATATACGCTCACGCGTCACACGCCCCTGCTGGAGGGCAACTGCGGGTCTCTAAAAACGGAACGCGTGTCGCCATCAGCAGGAATGTGTGCGCCGTGTTCGAAAGGAATGTGTGCCTGAATGACGCCTTCAGACAAAACAGACTTCCTGTTTGTTTGTTCCTCCGCCGAGTTCCATCGGGAGATTCCCGGCGAGAGAGAACGTTCCGAGGAATCCGTGCCTGCCCCGGCGCTGGCGGGAATAGAGGCGCGGTCAGGGCATTCGCGTTTGGGAATGCCAGCCATCCAATCGAAATTCCCCCTGGATCGGAGGTCCACCGCAACCCTTTTTCGCCTGACGATCCGGTGGGCGTCGCTCAGGCACATGGGATACGGGGCACGGAGGGTTCCGGGCAGCCTGGCACCCGCGTATCGCCTTTCCCGCTCCAGAACTGTGCTCTTTCTGTCAGTTGGTCACCACAGGGAATGATTTGTTACGCCTCCCCAGTTACAGGACTCCCTCCTAAAATGTCCTCCCCGGGTGCTCTCTAATATTTATGGTTTGTCTATATAAAGAAAAGCCATTGTGCCATGCGGCACAATTAAGGTCACACAGTGCATAATGTCTGAATTTCTAATGACCCAAAATGCGTCATCAACGGTGAGCAGAAAAGTTTTCCTTCAGTTTTTGCTGTTCAACTCAAGCGAAGACATTAACTGAATTACGGTAATTGTTACTCTAATTACTGTAACTGTTAGCGTCTGCTGTATTCCTCCTCAGCACCGCCTTTAGAAGCCCAGTGAGCTCAAACTGAAACCGGGATGGCTGCAGGGGAGGAAATCTGGGATTGTGCGACATTTTGACATTCAGTATAAAGACTAATTTAATCCCAGTTTAGCACAGGGTTTGCCCGGATATAGCCTGGGCACTACTGAGCTAAATTGAGGATGCATCTGTTTATGTCAAACATATCTCAATCCCAGATTTCCTCCCCTCTAGAAGTCTATATTCTGGCTTTTACTTACTGGAAAATGTGAGGGTCTTCTACTCATCCAGTTCCATTATAATAATACTATATAATAGGGGCGACCTGTAGCGTAGTGGTTAAGGTACATCGGTGGTTCGATCCCTGGTGTTGCCTCAATAAGATCCACACAGCTGTTGGGCCCTTGAGCAAGGCCCTTAACCCTGCATTGCTCCAGGGGTGGATTGTCTCCTGCTTAGTCTAATCAACTGCTCTGGACTATTTTGGCCAGTTTCAAGGACACATATTAAGCCTATTCTTCAATTCTGAATAGGGATTCTCCATACAAAGTCAATTTAATCCAAGGCTAATCTTAATTTTTGTCTGTGAAACTGGCCTTTAGTTCTCCATATACTGTGCCATTACATTCAGGATTTGGAAACATTTTGGGATGTACAGTGGGCAGAATGTTTTTATTTGAAATAACTATGATGAATTTACTTGTTTACTGATATGCAAATAACTCTGCAGTCATTAATTGTGTGAGAGTGACTTCCGCAAACTTTGTCTGAATCCGGAACTGCCTGCCTGTCCAGTTTTTCACGGTGAGAAGTTACCGTACACACCAACACTTCTTCGAACACCACACTCATGTGCTTCTGAAAATCAGGACAGCCATCTTCTCTGACTTTTATTTAAGCAATAAAACTCTGCAGAGACTATTGCTGTCGGCCTCGCTCATACAGTTGTTCAACAGAGATTTGCGCACCTCTTTTCTCTAAATTAAGGTGCTGAGACTCACTTAGGCTGCCTCATAAATGCACGATGTGGGATCAGTTCTGTCCCAGTTGAATTATGAACCGCTTAAAAAACCCATACGCTGGAATCCAGTCCTCACTGCATCAAGTTCAGAACACACTACAAAGCCATGCAAAATGTTTCTCTTGTCGAAAACCCTCATTGCAATGGTGCACTTAGATCAAACAGACTTCGGCAGACAGATAGGCAGTCAGCTTTCTCAAAGTGGGACCCCAGTGTCTAATTTGTAACTGGACCAGTCTAGTCTGGAAAGGTGCACAATTATTTTTCCATTATTATTTAATTGTGTTTATATATGTTTTAAACCGGGGAAACTATTTCGAAATTGCAGGCCTCCATGGACTAACAAGCTGGATGGTGAAGACGTTGAAATGCATTTGACTTCAAATAATAGCAATAATAACTGGGACTTTGAAATGTACTTGACCCAGAATAATAATCGGAAACTGATTGGCGAAACTTTTAAATGAGACAATCTTCAAAAAGAACAAATCCTAATTAGTCTTAAAAAATGATAAATAAATAATGTTAAAAGAATGGTAAGGCTTGCATTTGCTTCAGACAGTAACATGAGTTGAAGAAGCTTGTGCTGAATGTACCTCCTTGGTGTGAAACAGTACAAATACTGCATTTCATAAGCAACAAAGGACAAATAAATCCCAGAATGAGAAATTCAGAAATCCAGACAGGTAGGACGTACGTCACTGTTCAATTAACACTTCCTGGTAAAGAACAGCACTCTCCAGGGAGGGGTCAGAGGCATTCCTGTGTAGAAGGAAAAAGGAAAATTCTTCTTCTCTTTCTCTACATCCTTCTCTGTTCACTTTCTTATACCTGCTAACCCTGTGCTGTGTGTGTGTGTCTGTGTGTGTGCACGTGTGCATGAGTGTGTGTGTGTGTGCGTGTGCGTGTGCACGTGTGTGTCTGTGTGTGTGCATGTGTGCACGTGTGCATGTGTGTGTGCACGTGTGTGTGTGTGTACGTGTGGGTAACCGTATAAGTGTGCACGTGTGTGTATGAGCATTTGTGTGCAAGTGTGTTTCCTTGTGAGTGAGGTGATGTTGTGCTAATGTATGCTCTTGTTGTGTTAAAAGCGCATGGATAAAAAGTTGAGAGCCTCTGGCGATAATAAAACTCAATCGACTTGTCTGACTCCTCTTCTCATCTTTAAAATACGTTTTGTGCTGTTTATCTGAAAGAGGAGTCTGCAGTTCTAGCTGTACAACAGTGCAGTGTCAATAACCAAACAGTTCTCACTCTTTGTGTGAATGCAGTTTATTGTGTTACGCTATTATGACATTTGGCAAGTTAGCTGGCATATAATTTTTTTTTACCTACAGTGTATATGTACTTTATATATTTGTATGCTTACCTTGGCTCAGCCATGCCCAAAATGACTGATAATGAAGAAAGGTTTTCACATTCTGAATTTAAAAACTGAAACACTTCCTGAAAATAATTCCACAGTCAGGAGTGAGGCATGACTAAGCCTGGAGCGACCTTGCAGGATTCTGTGAAACTGAGCAAGGTGACTGAGCTAATTCAGCTCCTTCTAAGGCTATCAAAAGTGTCCAGGGTTCCTGGGCACCTCCTCAGTGACTGCATTTCCATGCTCAGTACATCGTCTTTGGGTCAAAGCTGATTCTGTACTGCCCGGCTCTTTAGACTCTAAATCAGTCCTCTCATGCATAGTAATGGGTGGATTTGTATGATGATCATTTTAAAACTGCCTGGTTATACAGCCTCAAAGAGAGAGCCTACATCTATCACATCCCGAACCCAAACCCTTACTCTAACCTAACCATAACCCTTACTCTAACCTTAATCCTCACCCTTACTCTAACCCTTACCCTAACCCTTACCCTAAACCTTACTCTAACCATTACCCTAACCCTAACCCTTACCCTAAACCTTACTCTAACCCTTACCCTTACCCTTACCCTTACCCTTACCCTTACCCTAACCCTTACTCTAACTGTACCCTTACCTGCTATATTCCAGAACATTCCTAATCCTTCCAATGCTCCTGGGAGGAGTGAAACCTGATGAAGTAAAACCATGTCCATGCAAGTACAGTTATGTTTTTTAGAAAAGTTTTTTATATATTGCTAGCTAGCGGTGCTGTTTTAAGGGTACCACCCTAGTTACAAGCATTTCTACCTTTTTAACCCTGTTCTTTGCCCTTATTTCTGAGAGTGTAGGTAGGATGGTAGGAACACCACCACACAAATGTAAGTACTCACTGTACCTTTCCAACTATTATGAAGCAATTTATTCTATAATTACACTTGTTCCTTATGACTCAATCCGTAATGTTCACATGCTAACCCTTTTTCTTTCAAAACAATATTTAATTTTAGCATATGTATGCTATGTACTGTCAGGACAGCATGTTGGATGCAATGACTAAAAATAAGCTGGTGTTTTGTGTCGGAAATGGTAAAATCTGACTGCCAGTTTCAGACATTGAACAAGGCAATTTTAGACTTTTATTAATTTATTTATTTATTTTATTTCACATCCAAATCCAAACTTCTGAACAAATTAAACTACGTTTTCTGATAGCTGAAAGATTCCTGAACAAAAATATGTCTGTGTGCCTGCAATCTGCTTCCTAAGGCTGCAGTCTGCTTCCTAAAGCGACACATGAAGTCTTCCTCCGGCTCATGTCTGTAACAGCTTGGCTTGTGGATTGCAGCGTAAGTATGCACAGTATATACCATTCGGTGAGCAAATGGGGGCATTTTACTTTATTATATTTGTATTTTCTTTCCTTTCTCCCAGCCCTTATAACGACAGGATCCTCTGTCCATTCAGGTCAGTCCAGCTGATCCTCTGTACACTGGGCAGCTCAGACACACGCTCTCACAAATAAAGGGAGGAAAATGGATTGTTATTTGTATTTCTTCTCCGAAAACTGTGATCCTTGAAGAACAAACACTGCGCCTCCCGTGTCACTTTATTTGTGAGAGCGCAGAGATGAACCCGGCGTTGTCATGGCACCCCGCAGCTGTCCGGCCGTCCGGAGGAAGAGCCACAGTGGAGCCGCGGAGTAGCGCAGTGGCTAGCCGACTTAGCTTCCACCTCACGGGCGGTAGGTTTTATCCTCGGGTGGGTCTGTGCATCGTATCCTCGAGTGAGCCACTCGAGCAAGGCACTTAAGTTGAAGTACTTCAGTGCATATCCAGCTTCGATGGGTGCGTGAAAGTTGAAAATGTAATCTGTATAGATTGCTGTACTTAAGAGCGCCTGCTAAGTGCCTAGTACACTTGGTGAATTCGGGCTTGAAGCCCTATCTTCCCACCCTTGCTGCCTTTGCTCCCCCACAGTGCTGCCTGGCATGGCTGGGACTGGCCTGGGTCAGGTTTAAACCCAGTGGATGGGGTATATCACTGCACCAAGGTGTATTTTAGCCTGCTATACCACCTAACAGTACCAACACCCTACAGTCATGGCCCATATTTGGTTCACACTGTTGGGTCCATCAATGCACTGAAACAATGCCTTCACACAGGGACCATGAACTCACGGTCTATAAGGCCAACAACTGCTGCTTTTCTGCCGTCCCTTTACCTGGGAGTCAGCAGGGAAGACAGTCGGGCCAATCAGTAATCACTAATTGTTCAGTTACTTGCCCGGGAGAAAAGAAAACCAGGGCCGGATTTGGATTCTTCGCTATATTCGATGACCCCTGCCTTAGCGGTATGAGCCAGCAGGCAGGACCGGGCAGGCCGTGTTTTAATCGCCTCTCCGCCTTTCTCATCTGCTTCTCCACAGCACAGCCTGGAGCAGAAGCCTGTCTGCTGTCCTCCAGTCACATGTCTGGGGCATGGCATTAAGCAGAGAGCAGACGTGTGAAAAACAAACAGCGAGACAAATGGAAAAGCGATATCTTCTTCGCTCGTTCACACTACGCGCGCTGACACCAACCTTCTGGCTAAATACCTCCCATCCGGACGGCGTGTCAGCAGCGCACTTTAACCGTGATAAAGAGATAGACAGTGAAATCTCCCCGCGTGTTCACTTTTAACTCGCCATTTTATGTCTCTCACTCAAGCTCAGAGTGACCGTGAATGATTTGCATGATGCATACGGAAAGCCACACACAGGATATCGACAGCCAGACAGTTACTGACCCTCTGTATTCTGCCATAAACTGACCTGCTTCTTGATATTTATGTATTTATCCTTTCTTGTAGCCGTTTGTTGGAAATTCACACTAGTATGGCGGTGATTAAACATTTATTGCACACAGGTCTCGGCTGAATGATAACTTTTCATCAATGTTTATTAAAATAATAAATCCCATGTCAAATGTTGATCTATAAAAAAGGAAAACAAAATAAAATGAAAATCCAGGCCGGTATTTGCTGGATATGTATTGTTTGTAAATCAGTTTTATGCAGGTAAATCAGTGACAGCTGTTCCCACATTATAGTAATCCCCACACTCTGCTCTTCCTAATGCATGCTAATGTATATCTAGAGCACAATGTATCGCCAGGATTTTTTATTTTTCTTTATAGCATTAAACATGGTTTAATTAGGCAGATTATGGGATATGGTGCAGTTAGCAATTGGAACATGAAAGGTTATTACTTTTCATTTTTTAATGCATTGTGTTCTCCAACAATGAATATAATTAGCCGTTTATCAAATTACTGTTGTGCAGAACACACTTCAGTGTTAAATTAATGGAAGAGAACTGGCAGCTGAAACCTCTGTTCACATATAAAGGGAAAGATGTAGATGCACAGGAAATGGCTTTCACAGAGAAGACTACAATGTTCCAGCTCGCAAAAACAATTACAAATACATATATTTGCAGCAATTTTGACTCACAAACTATGAATACATAAAAAGCAATAACAAATATATACTGTATGCTTTAGTGAAGTAAAAATAATATGTTGTATAACAGTAATTAAATATTTATCTCCAGTTACAGTAGGAATCATACAACACCCACACAACAAGGTGTTGAGTGTGAAATTTTTGTAGTTTTCTCACAATTTCCAATCACAAATAAGTAAGTAAATAAGTGAGTGAAAACAAAGTCAGTCAGTCAGTCAGTCAATACCATCACACTGAAGGGGTTTGCAGCACATTCCTGGTCTGAGAAGTTTGTTATTTTCTTAACTGCAAGCGGACACTTTTTTGTTGACTTTATTCTAAACTGTGCGGCTGGGACTCTTCCTGCACGCCCTGCGTGCTTCAGCTTCCCCGCTCACTCCCTGCAGACACCCCCTTCGTGATGGGGGTAGGCAGGTGCAGACCCCCCGTAGAGTCTCCAGTCGGCGGTTAAGTGCTTTTGCACGTCTCAGAGAAGAGCACACAGCTCCGGCCAATGTGCTCACCCAAGCTTTCCACCTCACTCTCCATAACAGGACAATGCGTTTACTACCGCGTGCTTAAGAAAAAGCATAAATCATTCGGAGACCCCACATTACTCTCTATTGTTGAGCCGTAATGGCTTCTCTGAAAACCCAACTGGATTGGAAAACAGGCCAGATGATGGCAACTGAGCAGTCACCCATTCCGCGGATTTGAAACAGTTTTTTGAATATATTCAAGTATAGATGCAGTGCTCTAAAATCCTTTCAGGAAAAATGACACGCCACTGCAATCTTAAGCTGTCAGACTGGGCTATTCAGCAGAATGTATAACAATATTATTCACGATTGATATTATTTCAAGTGCATAATCCAAAGCATACACTTTTTGTAAAATTACAGAAATACATAGCTTACAAATACAACCTTTTTAGGATCCCTGTAAATTAATGTAATTGCCCTGAAAATTAGGCATATTAAGGAAGAATATTCTTAGCCATCTTAAATAAGGAAAGTGCCTCCATTGCATTATATGCTGGGATGTTGTTTAGGAATGACCTAAATGCAGGTTCCATAGGCTATAACAGCTTAGTAAAGCACTTTGAGGGGAAGTTAAGTTTTTAAACACAATCAGGACAAAATCTAGCCATACATTTAAAAAAAACAAAAAACAACAATAACAAAACCAACAAAAAAAACAACATCTTTATGCTTTCTGATATTTTTTATGGAGATCTCACAGGAAGTGTTTTAACATATTTAGAACAACCTGTTATAACCTTATGGTGGCACGGATGGTGCAGTGGGTACTACTGCTGCCTCACAGCAAGGAGGTCCTGTGTTCAAATCTCGGTCGGCCGGGGCCTCTCTGGGTGGACTTTGCATGTTCTCCCCGTTTTTGCGTGGGTTTCCTCCAGGTACTCCGGTTTCCTCCCACAGTCCAAAGACATGCAGGTTAGGCTGATTGGAGAGTCTAAATTGCCCATAGGTATGGGTGTATGAGTTTGTATATATATATATATATATATATATATATATATATATATATATATATATATGAATCAATAAATGATTGACTAGATAAAAAAAATAAAAATAATAAGAAATAAATAAACAAATAAGATCAGTCCCTATATGCTTAAATATAGTACATAGAGGCACAGCAGCTGACTAATTTTTATCCTGATCGGCTGTGGGAATATTCCACGTTCACCTTCTCAACTATGGGGCCATCTTAGCTTACTCTTTCTCATTACTGTGTGAAAAAAAAGAAAATAAATAATAAGATACATGAATCCGAAAACATGCAGACTCATTTTGCCCCCTTCATGCAAAATTTAACAGGTTCCGTTGGTTGCTCAGAGATACAAAACATTAACATTAAGTGGGTCCAAAAGCTGAAAAGAGTTCAATAAATATAAAGTAAGTTAATTGACAATGCTAGCTTTTCCAATCTTCTTGAGGGGATCAGTGCACATGCAGTCCATTTCTGCAGTTGAATCATTTTTTTGCCATCGACTGCCCTGCTGAAAACCAACAGCTCAAACTATGTTTTGAAACAGCTGGTTGCATCACGCAGCTCACAGTACTAGCTGGATGACCAACTCATACCCAGCTAGACCAGCTTCATGTCAAGCTTGACAAGCTGATATAGCTGGAGTTTACAGCTGGGGGTCAGGATCCCAAGCAATGCCTGCTTTGGGTTCTTCTGTCACGTAAGGTGAGGAAAATAAGAAATGCCGTGGTGACGTACTGGTTCCGGAAGAAAAAATCCCATCTGTAGAGAATTTGATTCTTAAATGAGCATGTACATTACATTACGTTCCTGCCCTGAAGCAATGCAGGGTTAAGGGCCTTGCTCAAGGGCCCCATGGCTGGGCGGATCTTACTTTGTTTTTTTTTAAGACACGGCGTTTTAATTCGGGCTTACTACTGGTAAAAAACTACGACACCCACAATCCTAAAACACGGTAACCACGGAGATGTCCACCACTCCGAGTTTCTCGGTTGAACCATGAACTCTCTGAGTGGAATGCAAAGTAGGAGATGACAAGACATGATATTCGCCTGCCATTTTAAAATCAACCGTCACGATTCACGTCTGAGAGCGTATTATTGTTGTCTGTTTTTTCAGGGGCAAAAAGAGTGTGTGTACACCATTACCCCTGACGCGGTGCTTCTCCCGGTTCAGCCCTACACGAAAGGCCAAGGCAAAGCCGTGAAAAAAGCCTCTCGGATTTGATGATGCATTATATTTGCCATTTTTCTGACTAACAACTATGATTACTTCTAGCTGAAAACATTTTCATTTTCCAAGGCAAATCTAAAGGTTAGGAACGGACTATTACAAGATAGTGGTATGGTATCATAAAATCTGATTAAAGTATTCTCAGTACTTTAACCCTCTCCCACCCAGGGCTGGCCTGCAATCTTCAAGCACTACGGTAACAGGATATATGGTAAGCATTAAAACCCACGGGTCCATCTATATAACATTTTTTTAACATGCCATTGCTTTAGTGACAACAGTTCCTCATTTTGTAACATGTGGGTGGTAAAACAAGTGGATCTCTCATCTGAGTGAATATTTCTGAGGAAGACAAAAAAACAAACAAACAGTTGACAACACAAAAGAGGGCATTTTCAGTGATGTGACCCAAATTCATATCGGTGAGCATCTAAACACATTCAACCAAACACACTCGTCGAAAGTGATCCTCATAGATAGTACCAAACCAAAAATCAAATTATTTCTTCTTTGTGATCCATTGATAACTGTATGAATGGATGCAAATGGATGCAAATCAAATGTTTTCAAGAAGTCGATTTTAAAAGGGCTTATGTTTTATGTATGTGTTTATTGTCCCTTTAAAGATGGTCTGCTCATCTGCGCAATTCAACCAAAGCTTGGGTAATTATTTCCTTTCCATTCGGTGAATTTGCTTCAAACAGACTAATTATCACCATTGTCTCTGACTGCTGCAGCGTGCTGTTTGTTTTGAAGGATTACTGCCCGACGAAGCCCACTGATAAACAAGGGAATGGCCAATGTGACCAGAATACTTCATAGTCTGGTTCTTAAGCTGTGTCTGAACTTAAGAGACATTATTGTTATTATTATTATTATTATTATTATTATTATTATTATTATTATGATTTTATTTTATGTTTTATTATTGTTATTATTATTATTATTATTATTATTGTTGTTGTTGTTGTTGTTGTTGTTGTTGTTGTTGTTGTGATTTTTATTATTATTATTATTATTATTATTATTATTATTATTATTATTATTATTATTATTATATTATTATTATCATCATTATTATTATTATTATTTTTAAATTATTGTTATTATTATTATTATTATTATTATTATTATTATTATTATTATTATTATTATTATTATCATATTGGGGAGAATATGGGAGAGAGCATGAAGATCCATGCTGTTCTGCCGTTCTGAAGGCAGCTATACAGAGGTTGCAACATTTTCTTTCCCTTTTCTTTTCTTTTTTGGTTTGTTTGTTTCAGAACATGATATTCACAAGTGAAATAGAGAAGACAGTAAAAATGGATATGCACTGTATTTAATCAATGTTTCCTACTTTTTCGCTCAAATACTGAACAATATGTTTTTATTTTATTTTTTATTTATGTGTGCGCACACACCCTCTCTTTCACACAAACAAGCGCACACACACATAGGATTATTAGTGTATGCTGTACTATTTCCCAAGTTATGTCAGTGAATAATTTAAATGAAACACAAACCAGGTAGAAAACAGGTCTTCTGCCGTCCAGATTGGTCGCCTCTCAGATCGAATATTTCCCTCAAACTTCCTTGTGTAGAATATAAGTTCCCTCATGATGCGGAGGCAGGATGCTGAGGGTGGTGTGGATGGGAGAGAGCATTAGGAAACTAAAATAAAACAAGGTATGTCCCTATAGCTGGGATCCTCTCCAGATTTCTTCCCAAAAGGGCGGTTTTTGTCTCCACTGTTTGAGGGTTTTTCTCCCCATGAGGGAGACGTTTTCCTCATATGCTATTTGAGGGCTCAGGGTTGATATGATTTATGTCCTTCTGTGTTACTCTGTAAAGTGTATTTGTGACAGTATTCTGTGGACAATTCCGTGAAGTTTTGCCTGACAGTGTGGACATTCAAAGTGTGACACAACCACATCATGACACCACTTTTCCCAGCAGTACCCTATGGATATAATTCCAGTTACTGTATTTTTTTATGTACCAAAAAAATTATAATTCAAAAGTTGTAGGTTTCCACAAACAAACAAATGTACAAACGAGCTGCGTGATTTATTTATTTATTTCCTGATTTCCTTTCTTCTCTCCTTTCTTCTGTAAACCAGCATCATCAAGAATATTGCATTTTATTTATTTAAGACATCAAATTCTCCAAATGTCACGATCCGTCTTCCTGTGCGCCATCCATTTGCGCTAAGTGACCTCTTTAAAGTGACCTCTTTAGCGAGCGCGGTGATGTGATGTATCGCCTGCTACGTTAGCCCGGAGGATCCTGAAGGTCACAGGTGCACAGACATTAAGAGGTGAAAGCTCATCACATAATGGCCGCACTTGGAATTCTGGGACAGCCGGCGCGCAGAAACGCTACCCTTTCAATGAGGCTCTCCGCAGGACCCCTGGGAAAGGACATTTATGGGGATCATTTGTATATGTGCGTGTGTGTGTGTGTGTGTGTGTGTGTGTGTGTGTGTGTGACTGTGCGTGTGTGTGTGTGTGTGTGCGTGTGTGTGTGTGACTGTGCGTGTGTGTGTGTGTGTGTGCGTGTTTGACTGTGAGAGTGTGTGTGTGTGTGTGTGTGTGCGTGTTTGACTGTGAGAGTGTGTGTGTGTGTGTGTGTGTGTGTGTGACTGTGCGTGTGTGTGTGTGTGTGCGCGGGTGTGACTGCATGTGTGTGACTGTGTGTGTATGTGTGTGTGTGTGTGTGGTTATGCACGCGTCTGTGTGTGTGTGTGTGTGTGTGTGACTGTGTGTGTGACTGTGTATGTGGGGATCATTTGTATATGTGCGTAGGTGTGTGTGTGTGTGTGTGTGTGTGTGTGCGTACGTGCGTGTGTGTTTGTTTGTGTGTGTGTGTGTGTGTGTTTGTGTGTTTGTTTGTATGTGTGTGTGTGTGTGTGTGTGCATGCGTGCGTGCGTGCGTGTGTGTGTGTGTGTGTGTGCGTGCGTGCGTGTGTGTGTGTGTGTGTGCGTACGTGTGTGTGTGTGTGTTTGTGCGATGCATTAACTATATTAGAAGGGTGCATTTAATTTGGGGCACCTTTTATGAGGGCACTTACCGTCTGTCTGTTTTCACCCCCGTACATTATTTATGTCCCTTTGTCAGAGTGCAAAGTGTTTCAGTTGAGGTTGGCAATATCTAAATGGGTCCTGTCACACATTTCCTCTGGCTCACTTTAGCACACACAAATGTGTCACTTTGGATTCTGTTACCGTGAAAGGGCATGGTCTCTAACATCGTTTCCAACAGTTCTTTATTTATTTACTGTTGTGTGTGTGTGTCCATGTGTGTGTACAAACACAATGAATGCTAATACTGCTAACAACAGTTTAATATGTGTACATGTCGAAATAGCAGCCATAAGAAATAAAGGAATGCAATTATCAAATGCAAATATTTGTTTCCGTACTGTATATTTGCTAAATGCTTTCAAAATTCAAAAATGCAAGCAAAGCGAACAGAAAATCCGCTTCATTTTGGGCAAATTATTTTTTCCCAACAGTACTTTCCACAGAAATATAATCATGAAACACATTGCCTTGAAAACAATTTGCCATGCTCTACACTATTTTGGTATTACACTGAACATCAGAGTAATTGAAAGCAGAGGAGATCAAATATTTAACAAGCTGCCTCTAAATATTTTATGCATACATGTGGCATGTCATATTGATTTTTCTTATTCATTTTTTTTGATGGAACCAATCTCAAAATTAACTACGAGGAGGGATAGAAGGAGTTATGGGTTGTCAATATAGACAGTTATAGGAGGGAAGAGCTATTGCAGAAATTCTGCGATCATCCATAACCATCCACCTTATTAGTCAAGTTATTGCAACTGTCGGATTCAAATATTGCATTTTAATGAATTCATAAAATATGTATACAGCTTTAATGGATTAATACTACTATATTTTACTTTTCAAAAATAATCTGATATTTGCTTCTTACTGCTTTTCAGCTGAGAGCTTACACTGTGTTTTTTTGCCAGCACTTGTGTTTGTGTGTATCTGCTCATTGGACACTTCTGCAAATTGCTCTATTGATGTTATAATAACTTGCTCAGAGCAGTGTTGGCAAGCTCCTACCATATGCTGTTTCATATTGTATTCAGAATTCCTGGAATAACACACAGTGTTCCTTACAGTAATGGCTACATGAATAGTTAAACCACGGCTATTGTTTTTATTGTGCTTTCCACTGTTCTGGATGTTCAGTCTACTTGGCACTACGACTTCTAACTATGCTAACAATATCTTGCAACTTCTACTTCTCAAATGTCCCCACCCTCAATAAGAGCATATATTGATTACAAAGTTCTCCAACGCAATCGACCAGCTCATCGGGAGCATTTGGGAGTTAGGCGTCTTGCTCAGGGACACTCCGACACACCCAGGCGGGATCGAACCAGCAACCCTCCGACTGCCCAGACCTTAAGGCATAGATGAAGAGCCGATCCCAGTACACGGGGAATAAACGCCTGACGTCATGATTGAGCACTCTGGTGCCTTGCCGCGCAGCTGGAAGAGGTGTCACCATTCGCCGGAAGAAACACTCCATTTAGCAACATGCCCGCTAGCTGGTAATGACTGCCATTCTCTCAGGTGAGTCACTCATTCTGTTGATGGGCAAGGGGGTTGGGGCAAGGGGGGGTTCTGGGATTGTGGAGTAAAGTATGGAGGCCTGGCCTCCATTTTTGTCTGTGTTTGTCACAATTCTTTGCTCGTTGTGGAAAACATTCACAATTTGTTTTCTTGCAAGCGTCTTGGCCCGAACCCCTATATAGAGTGTATAGTGTATAGAGACATTACGAGCTCTCAGTCTGAGTAGTGAGCACCGTTACTTTGACACAGGTCAAAGGTCACACCCCCCCCACTGGGGTTTTACGATAAGAGAACACTGAAGGACATTCTGTTAATGATCGCTGCTGTGAAGCTTGCCTTGATTTATTATTGTATTTTTATTTGTTAATTTATTTAAATAAAAAAATGGCTTGCATGAGAACTAATATTAAGCATTATTAACTAAGATTAGACGTTCAGGCTTTGGCATTTAATGACCCCTCTATGTCTGTGCTTATGGATGTGTGTGTGTGTGTGTGTGTGTGTGTCTAGTGCTTGGGAAAGGTATAGATGGTTAGCACAAGCGGAACCTTTCAGCATACGCAAGGCTAATAACACAACCAATGTTTGGTGCAAAACAAATACCCTGCCCAGGCCCTGATCATGTTTTTGGCTTTGCATGTGCTGAAAGATTTTGCGCATCCTAAAGGTCTTCGTGAATAATGTCGTTTTTTGTTGTCGCTGTTGTCATGACTCGCTTTTGGCTTGTGTCACGGCCTTATTGTACTTTCAAGGATGAGGCAGGACAGCCGTACCTTTGTTCAACACACAATACTTCCCTGGAATTGCTCCAATAAAAAAAATCAAACAGCATTTATATGGTTTGTAATATCGCCAGGATGCTCCGAGCCAAACAACTGCGGATCAACCCGATGAGCTCTCTTAAGCGTGTGAATCCATGGTGAAGAATGGTTCTGCGACAGGGACATCATTAGCGTCCAAACGGATTCCGCTTTCTAATTGCGGAGGTGGTTGTTTTAATGGCGGAAGTGGACTGCAAAATATAAACTCCTGCATTAAATCACGAGGCTGGGGCCTTTTTGAAAGCTAGCCAGGACTTTAAAACAATATTATGCGCATTTGCATAAACTTAATGTCTACACGAGCTGAACTCTTCTGCCGGAGTCTGGAGCTGAAATGACATGCCTATTAATTTATATGGTGAGCAGTGTAACATCGTCTCCACACAATCCCGATATCTTCCTGTCGTCCCGTCAGCTGGTACTGATGCAGACAGGCAATTATAGCCGGGAACATTAGCGGAGGTAACAAACATTGTAAAAGTGTTGCAAAACATCGCCCGGAACGACTCACAGGGCACATTCTGATGATTAAGCTGCTTCCTTTCTAAAATAAATGAAAATAAGCGCAAAATAAACACCAGTGCCCCGGCGTTTCAAGAAAACCACAGACTACCCGAAAAATAATTAAGTTATAAAAAATAACTGAGTAATGTATTCTAATATAGAATTCCTTTATGCACACTCAGAAATAAAGACATGGAAAGTGCCTAACTAGGTTCAAAATGCTTCTTTCCAGGGCGGTACCCTATCAATATGTTATACATTTTTACCTTTTTTGCTGGAAAAACATACACATTTGTACCCAAAGATTACTGTACTTACAGGGTACATTTGGGAAACGTGATCCTTGGAAAACACCATCACTGTCAGTTTATTTCTGAGACTGTGATTTTGACATTGGTCATGTCTGAGTCGGCACACTGGCCTAGAACCGAGTACACTAAGTTCCATACCCAATAGTAGACAAGTGCACTGATGCAGACCCTGCAGATGTCTAGACAGAGCAGGAAGCTTGTTGACTCTTGACGTTAGTGCCCTCGACCGCGGGTCCCCCGGATTATGGGCCCACCCTCCGGTGGAACAGCTGGGATCCCACAGCGCCCCCCACTCCGCACGCTAGTGCAGCTGTCCTGAAGGGTATCTCCCCACACCGTGACAGAGCCACCTGACCATCAGGGGAGACATCGGCCACAGACGTGTGAGTAATCCAAAAGCGCATTAAATATTAACCGCATAACCTCTGGGTCCTGTCTCCTTGACGTGTTTCTGCACCAGCGAAGGCTGTCACTGGTTCCCTCACATGAAGACGCGACGTCATCTTAACTGGCCCTGGGAACTAACTGTAATGCATGCTTTTTTATTATGCATTTGCTTATGTGTTTATTTACTAGTTTGTTATTGTTATTTAAGGTCTCAGAAATGGGGCAGCACACAGTCACACGTATCATCCATCACCGTGGGGAAGGACACACACTGCAGAAGAAACAAGACAACGCAGGGAAGCGGACTTTCCCCGTTCAGGAGGCAGCTACAAACCGAGAAATAAATGTTTAAAACAAAGGAATTACAGACACCGCTTTAACCGGCGAATGCCTTTCCCTGCTTGGCCCAAGGCATTGGATTTTTATGTTTTAATATTTTTCTGTAATTTCTTGTTTCATTATGGTCCTCATCTCTCTGACAGACCGCCTGGGGCAGATACTCACCCCCCCTCCTGAGTGGGACCCCCTGCCGGTATCACTGTCCCATCTGTACCCCCCCTGGTCCCCTGCGTCTCGACAGCGCCGGTTAAAGCTGGCGACACTTAAAAACATCTGTTCCTGGTACGCGCCGCTTGCACACTAATCCCACTCACCTCGTCGCCAATGTCCCTGCGTCTGGCGGCCATCTTGTTTCTCCCCGCGGGCCGAGGCTGTGCTCCCCGTCTGCGGCGAGAGGAAGTCGCCATACAGGGAACGGGAGCTGTTGCTCAGCAGAGCCATTCAGTCTGCACCTGAATAACCTGCAGGCGGTGCTTGGAAATGCAAATTCCAGTGTAATCCGTTTCTACAATTCCTCAAAATCTAGTCCTGGAGGACCACACACACATCCTGTTTTTGGAGCTTTGCTTCCGATCAGCAGCCAATGTATGTCTCGGAAATGAGGTGGGTAAACCATAGCCTATAAATGACTCCAGTTACCCGCTTCAGTTCAGATTCCTGCCCAGGGTAGGAATATCATTCACTTCAAACTATTATCCATGCCCCATGGCGCAGTTAGTCTGGGTTAGACAACAAGACTGGAGTAGACATAAACTATTGTAAGATACTTGACATACGCTAAAATGAACATGCGACAAAAAGCGAGATCAGGTGTACAATTACATATACGATTACATTACAAATACCATTAAATGTATGATGAGATATACGATTAAATATACAATTGGATACACAATTAAAGACTCACTCTGATGTTAAAACATGAAAAAATGTGTCTTATCATGACTTTTTGATGTTGTGGAAATGATGAAAGAGGCGGAGAGGCGTGATGTTCACAGCACGGGCAACATTGGGCTGTAAGCAAGCCCAGAGGTTTTACACAAAATAAAATAAAAAAGAATAAACTCCCAATTAACAAGCCACAAAGCTTTGGTTGAAAATGATTTGAAGCATTGCTCTGAGGTGCCTACACGTAACTGGCTGGTTCATAGCAGTGGTCTCAAACCACCATGGAGGGGCGATGTCTATGCTGGGTTTCAATCCAGCCTCAGATCTTGATTATCACTCGCTGAATTTGGGCTGTATGTTTGTACATAGTGTACTATATATACAGTGAAATGTTTTGAATTGAGTTTCTAAATAACAAACGTTGCTTAAATGTGCTTTTATGCAGTTAAATGCATATTTCATAATAAGTAATTATGGTAGCATTAATTGGTTTGAATGAAAACCTGCATACAAGGCTCTGCATGGCAGCGATGTCATTGAGTTGCTAATATGCATCATCTGGAATGCCAAATTATATAAGTGAAACCACAGGACAGTAGATCTCCAGTAGCTGGGTTGGGCAGCCCTGCTCTAGCTTTTGACTGAGGTGGGCATTGTTTGGATTGAAGTCAAATCCTACAGGACAGTAAATCTCCAGGAACAGGGCTAGGCAGCCCTGCTCTTGCTGTTGAATGAGGTATGCTTTGTTAGGGTTGGAGTGCAAACCTACGGGACAGTAGATCTCCAGGAACAGGGTTGACTTTCCCTGCCCTAGCTGTTGAATAAGATGTGATTTGTTAGGGTTGAAGTGCAAACCTACAAGATAGTAGATCTCCACTAACAGGGTTGGGCAGCCCTGCTCTAGCTGTTGAATGAGGTGCACTTTGTTAGGGTTGGAGTGAAAACCTACCGGATGGTAGATCTCCACTAACAGGGTTGGGCAGCCCTGCTCTAGCTGTTGAATGAGGTGTGCTTTGTTAGGGTTGGAGTGAAAACCTACCGGATGGTAGATCTCCACTAACAGGGTTGAGCAGCCCTGCTCTAGCTGTTGAATGAGGTGTACTTTGTTAGGGTTGGAGTGAAAACCTACCGGATGGTAGATCTCCATTAACAGGGTTGGTCAGCCCTGCTCTAGCTGTTGAATGAGGTGTACTTTGTTAGGGTTGGAGTGAAAACCTACCGGATGGTAGATCTCCATTAACAGGGTTGGTCAGCCCTGCTCTAGCTGTTGAATGAGGTGTACTTTGTTAGGGTTGGAGTGAAAACCTACCGGATGGTAGATCTCCATTAACAGGGTTGGTCAGCCCTGCTCTAGCTGTTGAATGAGGTGTGCTTTGTTAGGGTTTGAGTGAAAACCTACCGGATGGTAGATCTCCACTAACAGGGTTGAGCAGCCCTGCTCAATAGCTTGACTCTGAGTGGCTTTCCGTCCCTCTGCCACCCTCAATTAGCTGTGCTATCCTTTCAACCGACTTACTCCACAATCACTTTGGACACGGGGCGGACGGGGGTGATTAGGTACCCCCCGTTTGAAGCGGCCTCCTCAGCTCCTCCCTTCCTGCACTGATCTCACCTGTCTGCCACATTCTCCTGCGAGTTCCATCACCTCGCCCGCCGATCTTTTGATTTTCTCTCTCACCCACCGGCACGGTGCCATCAGGCCCCTTTCATGTTCACCTGCCTCACCATCCAATTTTCTTTCTTTATTTATTTCATCCCTTTCTGTCATCTGTGTATGCGGATGACACGGAGCCTTGCTGGTCTTTTCATTACAGAGGACGTTTTCATGAGCACATTTGAAAGCGAGGACTTCATTATATTTAGAGCGGACTGCAAATGTAAAATTCACTTCAGAAAGACAAGGTTCAGGACACCCGGGGGGGTGGGAGCGGTGAAGAAGCCTGCTCTTTGCTCTTTGCTTATCGTGCAAATGACCCAACTGGCTACAGTCAGGAGGCACATTATGTGACAATGTAATTGAATACCATTACCTTTTTTTTTACTCAAATGTGACCGTAATCAGTGAAAAAAGGAAAGTGTAACCAATGCATTATACTGCATGCAGACTGGCTAATTATATAGTCAAGCAGGATAATTTAACATTGGACATACTTTGGGAAGAGAGAACCCGGCATATGACAAGGCTAAAGCCCATAGCCAGAATGACCTGAAATGAACACAAACGTTGACCCAGCAGAGTAAGTATAAAAAATAAAACTAGTGGGAACTAGGACTAGTGATGGTGAATGGGCTTCTTTGTTTGTGTTTAACCAGGAGGTCCTGTCAGATAAAGTCTGCTTTTCAAGGGCGACCTGGCTACGATAGCAAGCATAAAATACAATACGAAAGTCCCATGTCAAAGAACCACGCTGTAGCTCAATAAACCAGAGAGAACACTTGTACAGAGTCAATTAGTGCAACCCGTTGAACACAGCCTCCCACAATCAAAAACAATTACACTCTTCAATCACAGTACTGTGAAGAGGAGATTGAAAATTGCCCAGGGACACTAGTGCCTCCAGTTTAAACCTTTTTTGTTAGTTATTTCACGTACAGGGTACATTATAAGAAACTGCAGTTCTTTTTTTTCTTTGACAAAAACTGTGAATAACGTAAGAACATTAAAAAGCATCCACTTAGAGTCAAGATTAAATGGATTAACAACTAACCTTGGGAAAAGAGAAAGAATGGAATAGTATTGAGTCTCCCTCTCTCTTTCTCTCGCTTTCTATCTCTATTTCTCCCTCTCTCTCTTTCTCTCTCTCTCTCTCACACACAAACATGTGCGCACGCACACAATCATTCTGGGTGCAGCAAGTTTTACTGAAACTATCGCAACTAAAATATCCTCCCTTTGGTCTCGCAAATTACAATGCATCGGCCCTGTGGCAATTACAGCTGTGGTAAGCAAAGACATGGCTTACATGCTGCATCGGCTTTGTGTAGGCATCCGGCCGTACAATGAAATGCCTCCTTCCTCAGAGTTCTGTAAATAACCCACCGCACTGCGCTTCGGCCGCTGTGAATTAGTCAGAATACCTAATGAATCCCGTTCACACTATCTCCCCCCCTCCTTCCTGCTCAGATATTAAAGATTTAAGTAAAAACGTGTTGCGGCGCTAGAGGCCTGAAACTGAGCAATTTGCATGGAAGACCCCATTTTAATTCTGAGACCCTCGTTTATGTTTTTTCCAGGTGGTTGCCCCAGCCTTACTGTTGGACAGAAGCTGCGATTCTATAATACAAGCTTTGCATGTGCTTTTTTTGGCAGCAGCAGCAGATGATCACAGATCATTTCCAGAAATTAATAAATATTCTGAATCGAATCGAGGGACATAAGGACTTCTATTATAGTATAGATGATTATGCAAACTATAAATAGGCAAAGGTTAATTTAATTTATCTGCATTAGTGATGAATAATAATGCAGTCGGAGAACGCACACACCTTTAATTGGGGTCTGTTTAATCAGTCCAACATATGCGCATAATTTAAAAAACGCTATTTGTTAATGCCAGCCATTTATTCACGCATTGTGGAACAGGGC
>NC_083763.1:73542486-73562486 GCF_963514075.1 Conger conger | reverse complement strand
TGGCACACTCAAAAACTCAGAGGCAAACTTGTTTGTGACGACTTGAACGTTGAAATCTGCAGTAGTATGTAATAAAAAAAAAACAGTTTAAATCCAGCACAAGTGGGTGGTAGATGAAGATAAAACACATTTTAACTGTCTGACCTTCATCTTTGACCTCATCTGTGACTCAAATGAGGAGACGACCCTGTGCTCACCGTTCATGCGGAGAGAATGGCTCCTGAAAGCAGCAGAGACCTCCATCCTGCCCTGCTGCTCTGGGCCTGCAGTCCCCTGGGCACAGTTCAGTCAGAGCCGGGCATTCCAGGCTCCTCTGCCACGTTTCAGTCTGAAACTAAAAAAATCTAACGGAGGAGCCATCCCAAGTCCAAATGAACAAAGAAAGTGTTGAGCTTGAAGGATTTTGTTCCTGATGGAATGACCATTAATCACCGCCAATTTGCCAAGAGGCAAATAACTTTCAACACTGGTCGGAAAGGAGCATGGGTGTTCAAAGTCCATTCCGTGAACAAGCACCCGTCACACTGGGGAAAAGGTGATTGGCTCGGTAGATTGGTAGGTAGGTGTCTGGGGATGACAGTTTGGACTAACGTGTCTGACACCACCCCTCATGGAACACCAGGACAGGGAGAAACCCTCGGTTGCCAGGATTCAAGCAGGCAGGCTCACAGAAAGCTCTTTGACGGCACCTTGCCACTGAAGCAGCTTTGGCATCACGTGTCATTCCCTGCCCTCTTCCCCCCACCTTCCCCCGGAGCGTGCGGGAACGCTGGTGAGTCAGGCAGCCGGGAAGCCGATGGGTATCCAAGGCAACCGGCGCAAACAAGGCGTCTGGCACCGGAGGACAGGCGCTCCGATCCGACACGGACGAACGGATGAGAAGGGGAGTCTGGGGATCACACACACACACACACACACACACACACACACGCGCTGCAGGACAGACAGCAGAGCCAGGAACACTAACTAGTGACACAGCCGTGCACGGGAGAGCGGGGACCGGACAGGCAGCAGCGAAGCCGAACACAGGCCCCAGGCCTTATTTATCTGATGTGGAAGGACGTCTCTCTGGACCCAGGCCCCAGGCCTTTCATGGAGCCCAGTAATCATGCAACTGTTTTCAACAGCTCTGATTGGCAATTAGCCACCGCTGCTATTGTGGCTGTGAGTGGGGCTGGTGATGTTCATGGTGCTGGGGCTGGTGATGTCCATGGTGCTGAGACTGGTGATGTCCATGGTGCTGAGGCTGGCGATGTCCATGGTGCTGGGGCTGGTGATGTCCATGGTGCTGGGGCTGGTGATGTCCATGGTGCTGGGGCTGGTGATGTCCATGGTGCTGAGTCTGGTGATGTCCATGGTGCTGGGGCTGGTGATGTCCATGGTGCTGGGGCTGGTGATGTCCATGGTGCTGGGGCTGGTGATGTCCATGGTGCTGGGGCTGGTGATGTCCATGGTGCTGAGGCTGGCGATGTCCATGGTGCTGAGTCTGGTGATGTCCATGGTGCTGGGGCTGGTGATGTCCATGGTGCTGGGGCTGGTGATGTCCCTCCCTCACCTGGCGGTCGAGCTGCAGGTTCTCGTCTGTTTTCCGCTCTGGTTCCTCAGTGGTGAAACGACTTGTCTACCACTGTCAGGACAGCAGAATCCCTCCCCCTATTTTGACGCAGACTAAAAACACACCTTTTTAAACTGTACCTTAGTCCTACCCCCCCCCCCCCCCCCTTTCCGATATCCCTCCTGTCTTAACTGTCTAAAAAAATAATAAAAATGGCACTTACGATGACTGTATTTTTGTTTATAACGGCACTTCATGTGTATTTTACTAGTTATGGAGGTGATGCTTTAGCTTGTGGAAGAACCTATGCACTTGTAAGTCGCTTTGGAGTAAAAGCATCTGCCAAATGCCTAAAATGTAAATGTAAATGTAAATGTAAATGTCTGTGGTACAGGCACTGTGGTGCTGTCCGTGGTGCTGTCCATGGGACTAGGTCTGTGGTGCTGTCCATGGTTCTGCAGCTGTCCTTGGTTCTGGAGCTGGTGCTGTCCATGGTTCTGGAGCTGGTCCTGTCCGTGGTTCTGGAGCTGGTGCTGTCCATGGTTCTGGAGCTGGTGCTGCCCATGGTTCTGGTGCTGCCTATGGTTCTGGAGCTGGTGCTGACCATGGCACTGCTGCGGTTCATGGTACTGGAGCTGGTTCTGTCCAGGGATACTGGATCAGTCTCCGGTCACTAAGGCAGCTGAAGTTCTGAAGGGACAGTGCACCAGATGCAGGGACAGAGATACATTGTATTACATTTCTGTGATTTAGCAGACTCTTTTATCCAAAGCGGCTAACAGTTGATTTGACTAAGCCAACCCTGGATTGTGGGCTTTTCTTGAGGGCCCAAATATGATCTTATTGTGGTCCCACTGGGTCCCACACCAACCAGCTGGGTCCAAGTCAAACAACTTATCAACTAGGCTGTAGGCAGTCTCTGTATTCTCCTACCACACCCTTCCTGTTATCATATATATTTTTTAAATTGCTCCAGTGAATATTACTCCTGTAATTTTTTTGAATTATTATTATTATTATTATTATTATTATTATTATTATTATTATTATTATTATTTGCTGATTACATCACCAGTATTATTTAATTGAAAATGTTCAAAATTATTTTATTTTTATTTATTTTTTAAGCTGACATGCACTTCTCCTGCTCCTCTGGTTATGCTCACCTGTGTAAGTAGCTGATAATCCCGTTTCAGTGGCGTTTTGAAGGTATTGCTCATTCCTGCAGAGCGGGATGCACAGGATGAGCCGGAGCGCAGGGCTGAGAGCTGCTCTATCTTCTCTAATTGAGGGCCTTTAAGATGTGACCAGGTTTATCTCTGAACAATGATTACAACACCACCGCCACTAATCCCTCAGCTTTGCAATATTGCTTTAAGAGGTTAAGAAGATGAATGTTCATTGCCTTTAATCCTTGCTGTGATTTATCACCCATGCCGAAATTACCACTCACACACATACACAGGCACACACACCCCCCCCCCCCCACACACACACACACACTCACCACACACATACACATACACACACATACCCACACGCGCATGCACACACACATGCACACACACACATACCCACACACACATGCACACACACATGCACATGCACATACACACAGACACATACCCACACACACACACACACCCACAGACATACACATACCTACACACACATACACACACAGGTGCAAACACACACATATACACACACACACACAAATACACACAGGTGCACACACACACACATACACACACACAGATACACAGATGCACACACACATACACATACATACCCAAACACACATGCTCATGCACATACACACACACACATACCCTCACACATACACACGCACACATACCCACACACACATGCACATGCACATACACACACACGCATACCCACACGCACACACACACACACACCCACACACATACACATACCTACACACACATACACACAGGTGCACACACACATATACCAACACACACACACACATACACACACAGATGCACACACACACACACACACACACACACACATGTACACATACACATACCCACACACACACACACATACACATACCTACACACACATACACACAGGTGCACACACACATACATACACACACACACACACACACACACATATACCCACACACATATACACACGCAGGTGCACACACACACACACACACACACACACATACACACACAAGAGCACACACACACATACACACAGGTGCACACACACGCACACACACATACACACACATACACACACACACACACACACACACACACACATACACAGACACACACATACACATACACATACTCACGCACAGACACATACTGACACACACACATACACACACACACACACAAGAACACACACACACACACACACACACACACACACATACACACATGCACACACAGGTGTCTGTGAGTTAATTAGAGGTTTTGTTCAGCACTCATGTCACATCTGCAGCTCCTCAGAATCTCACTTACGTCTATGGTCACACATTTGTCATGGAAATCATCTCACTTTCGCGTCTATGGTCACACATTCTTCTCAGGTCTCAAGGTTGTGTCCGGGGGGAGCCATTGGCTGCACGTGATGAATATGTTCTGCGCTGGAACGCCCAAATATGTAAACACCCCCACCCCCCCTCTATGTCCCCAGATTAGCAGCGCTGATTTATAGGAAGTTGTGGAGAAACCGGTAAATATCCATCCTCTGACACCGTGGCCCTGCCCACTAACTGAAGAAGCTCATCTCGTATTCTCAAAGGCGCACCACTTTGATGAATGGGTGCACATCTTATCATGCTTTTTATTTATTTATTTATTTATTTATTTATTTATTTATTTATTTATTTATTTATTTACCTATTTATTTATTTGTTTATTTATTTGTTTATTTATTTATTTATTTTGCTGCGAAGTTGAAGCAGCTTTGGTGACATTTGGTAGGATTAATTATTTTCTTTACTTGCCAAACATAAATCCTTTGCCCTGAATTGGTAATCTATTACTTTATTTATTAATTGAGACAAAATCAGTCCCAGACATGAATTCTTTTGAATGGAAATTCGCCATACGAGACTACGATTAACCTGCGTCTGTGAAATCAGCCTGTTATTTTTGTTTATTTTAAGTGACATTAATATTCATTAATTAAGAAATAAATGTATGAAACATGCCTAGACAGGTACAAGTGCCTGTCTCTGGGGCGGTAGCCTGTTGTTGCATAGAATTGTGCCCCAGCAATATGTAATTAATTTGTATCATTTTTGCTTGGAAAGTGTACTCATTTGTACCCAAAGCCGACATTTTTGTACTTTTTGGGGTCATTTGGGAAATATGATCCTTGAAGAACAAAAATTGACCTCCGCTGTCACTATATTTATTATAGATAAAATGGCAGATATTTATATCAGAGAGCAACGTTTCCATGTCCCAGTACATGGGAGGCTCCAGATAATGAATCCTGTCCATACGATCGTTAATTTACTGTCATTCAGTTTCTATGAGAGAAATTGAGGGAAAATAAATGATTTGCCCTCTGATAATGTTAAATAAAAAATAATTGCCATTTGTCCTCCTAATCCTGCGATGGACTGGCGACCTGTCCAGGGTGTATTCCTGCCTTTCGCCCAATGTATGCTGGGATAGGCTCCAGCCCCCCTGCGACCCTGTTCAGGATAAGCGGGTTCAGATAATGGATGGATGGATGGATGTCCTCCTAATCTAAGAACCCATTGAGCACCATCAGCCTGAAGACACCACTTAATTCAATGGGGCCATCCTGTGTTTTGATTCAAGGTCAGCTACGTCTTCATAGATTCCCCCTGTGAAGAATGCTCCTTACGAATTTGTATAATTAATTATTGTATCTAACATGTTTGGACATCTATAAAAGAGCTATTAAATGATGAAACCCGTTCGGGACAGGAGAAAGCTGGACCATGAGCGAGGTCGTCTTGACCTTCAAGAGAGGCCCCATCATGGCCAGGTCTGACTGCGCGGCCTAAATCATTTCCGCTAAATCCACAAAGCTCTTTATCATGACTGTACCTGGTCTGGGACCCCTGGAGTTTAGACCTGAGGGGCCCTCGCTCTGGGATCCGAGGATACATAAATAAACACGTAAATACACGCCTCGTTCTTTTCCCGCAATCCCTCTTCAAAGAGCCCTGGGTCACAGGCATTTCAATCACGGGGCAATTAGCCCCAGTTCTGCCGAGACAGATAACAGGCTGCCTTACATTCTGATGCCAAGACAGGTTCTGTTGGGCAGGGCAGGTGCTGTTTCTGTGGAGGGGCGGGGCTGTGCTGTTTCTGTGGTGGGGCGGAGCTGTGCTGTTTCTGTGGTGGGGCGGGGCTGTGCTGTTTCTGTGGTGGGGCGGGGATGTGCTGTTTCTGTGGTGGGGCGGGGATGTGCTGTTTCTGTGGTGGGGCGGGACTGTGCTGTTTCTGTGGTGGGGCGGAGCTGTGCTGTTTCTGTGGAGGGGCGGGGCTGTGCTGTTTCTGTGGAGGGGCGGGGCTGTGCTGTTTCTGTGGTGGGGCGGGGCTGTGCTGTTTCTGTGGAGGGGCGGGGCTGTGCTGTTTCTGTGGAGGGGCGGGGCTGTGCTGTTTCTGTGGTGGGGCGGGGATGTGCTGTTTCTGTGGAGGGGCGGGGCTGTGCTGTTTCTGTGGTGGGGCGGGGATGTGCTGTTTCTGTGGTGGGGCGGAGCTGTGCTGTTTCTGTGGAGGGGCGGGGCTGTGCTGTTTCTGTGGAGGGGCGGGGCTGTGCTGTTTCTGTGGTGGGGCGGGGCTGTGCTCTTTCTGTGGAGGGGCGGGGCTGTGCTGTTTCTGTGGAGGGGCGGGGCTGTGCTATTTCTGTGGTGGGGCGGGGCTGTGCTGTTTTTGTGGAGGGGCGGGGCTGTGCTGTTTCTGTGGAGGGGCGGGGCTGTGCTGTTTCTGTGCAGGGGCGGGGCTGTGCTGTTTCTGTGGTGGGGCGGGGATGTGCTGTTTCTGTGGTGGGGCGGGGATGTGCTGTTTCTGTGGTGGGGCGGGGCTGTGCTGTTTCTGTGGTGGGGCGGAGCTGTGCTGTTTCTGTGGAGGGGCGGGGCTGTGCTGTTTCTGTGGAGGGGCGGGGCTGTGCTCTTTCTGTGGAGGGGCGGGGCTGTGCTGTTTCTGTGGAGGGGCGGGGCTGTGCTATTTCTGTGGTGGGGCGGGGCTGTGCTGTTTTTGTGGAGGGGCGGGGCTGTGCTGTTTCTGTGGAGGGGCGGGGCTGTGCTGTTTCTGTGCAGGGGCGGGGCTGTGCTGTTTCTGTGGTGGGGCGGGGATGTGCTGTTTCTGTGGTGGGGCGGGGATGTGCTGTTTCTGTGGTGGGGCGGGGCTGTGCTGTTTCTGTGGTGGGGCGGAGCTGTGCTGTTTCTGTGGAGGGGCGGGGCTGTGCTGTTTCTGTGGAGGGGCGGGGCTGTGCTGTTTCTGTGGTGGGGCGGGGCTGTGCTGTTTCTGTGGAGGGGCGGGGCTGTGCTGTTTCTGTGGAGGGGCGGGGCTGTGCTGTTTCTGTGGTGGGGCGGGGCTGTGCTCTTTCTGTGGAGGGGCGGGGCTGTGCTGTTTCTGTGGAGGGGCGGGGCTGTGCTATTTCTGTGGTGGGGCGGGGCTGTGCTGTTTTTGTGGAGGGGCGGGGCTGTGCTGTTTCTGTGGAGGGGCGGGGCTGTGCTGTTTCTGTGCAGGGGCGGGGCTGTGCTGTTTCTGTGGTGGGGCGGGGCTGTGCTGTTTCTGTGGAGGGGCGGGGCTGTGCTGTTTCTGTGGAGGGGCGGGGCTGCACTTTGGTAGAGGGTGGGGGGGGGGGGTTTGGGGGGGGCTTGTTTTGATATTGCACATACAGTATGTGATATTTCCCTCATGTCTCCTAAACTCTCTCTGAGGCTGACATGCCTTGTCTTTGCTCTCCTTGGGTCTGCATTGCGAATTCACCTGGCTCCATCTCTACGTAAATTCAGAGTCTGGGATGCAAGTTTTTTTTTTGGTTTTTTTCTTTGCCAGCAAGTAACAAAGCTGAGCTTCCTGTTTACAAAACAAAGCTTGTGATGTACAGAGCATTAATGCTCGCTCTGCCAGAGTTCACTTCTGCTTGCTTTGCCGAAATCACTTTTTGAGCTAAATCCTCTGTGGCTCTTTTTCGAGCTTACACGATGCTATCTGGTAGCGCTGACAGCTGCATCTGGCCGAGCTGCAGTAACATTAACCAGCTACTTTTCAAAAAAAAAAAAAATTCTAATTCAGTATTCAGCTTTATTTATTTATTTACTTTGTTTTCCCTTCACCGCGTTTAGCAGGCTAACACGAAACCCCTGGCAGGTCAGTAATCAGGCTGTGACTGATGTGTTTTAATAACATGTCAGAAGATGTTTAAACTTAACTGCAGGGGTGACGCAGTGTGTGTCAACAGCACTGACAGTGAAAGCCAATGAGGACAAGCAGGAGGACGTGACGGCCAACTTCACATGCGCCTGTCGCGTGTCCATGACGGTTAAATATGCTTGCAAGCTAGCCTATGGCACATTTATGGGAACGGGAAAACGTATTTATATCACATTTTCTAAAATGTCTTAATAGGGTGCAGGTTCTACAAGGTGAGAACACCTTGTCTGCACTTACAAGTGCCTACACTTGTTTGAATTTATGTTTTGCCTGGATTGTGCAGTTTTCCACAGCTAGTCATATACCCTGGGGTATAACTTGGCCATCCAGCGATTATTTACCCAGTATACTCACTGACACACTGAGCTGAGTGCCACAGCGTTTGCATTTCTGCCTAGTATCCATTTCTACAGCCGGGCATACCCTGAAGCCCTTCAGATTAAGTACCCTGCTTAAGGGTGCAGTAGCAGAGAAATGCCTGGGAATATAATGTATTTTTAGGTTCCCAAGCCCAGTTCCCAAACCGTATGTGCGCGCATACATTATCACGTTACTGTGTGAGGGGCACAGTGGTGGGAAGAGGTCAGTTAACCCTTGTGTTGTCTTAAGGGTCAAAAATAACCCGCTATGCTTAACATCGAAAACCTGAAGAAAATATTTTTTCAACTTGAAATTTGATGACAAAGTTTGTGATGAGTGAGAGGTTTGTTCAGGAGACCCCGAATCAAAACTGGAAATAATGTTAGTATGTTAGTTTACGTGATTAATTCAAATTACCCATAACTAGTGACTGTTAGTTAGTTAGTCAGACAGTGGGCTAATATAATTAGTACCGTGCCAAATCTATGTTAGTTGTTATTAGTACATTGGTGCTACATCTACAACATGAAATGGAGAAAAAGCAGGAAGAGAGAGAAGCGAGATTGAGAAGGAATCGTGGAAAACAGGAAAATTCCGAAACCACCCGAATCGTGAAGCATGCCGGCAGGGGAGTGACCCGGGCTCAGAAACAGACAAATGGTAAAATGGTAAAATGGTAAATGGTAGGCATTCATATAGCGCCTTTATCCAAAGCGCTGTACAATTTATGCTTCTCATTCACCCATTCATACACACACTCTCGGTGATTGGCTGCCACGCAAGGCGCCGACCAGCTCGTCAGGAGCATTTGGGGGTTAGGTGTCTTGCTCAGGGACATTTCGACACAGCCCGGGCGGGGGATCGAACCGGCAACCCTCCGACTGCCAGACGACTGCTCTTACTGCCTGAGCCATGTCGCCCCACAGACACGGACATCACAGGTGAAGACAATGCAATGAACTGTAATGCATGACCGATAACCAGATATGAATAATAAAAAATAATAAATAACAAGAAATAACAAACACGACAAAATATATTTGGGGTTTAAAATTGAAACCCTCAGGACAAGGGGAGTGTACAGAATGTTATTTTGTAAGAGGCCAGGAGAGATTCAGTAATGGCTGCTGATAGACTTTGTAAGATGAACATGGTGCCCTGCTCCATTTGACGGTGTCATTTTAGCATCAAAGTGGCTTTCCCGTATAAAACGGACGGGTTAATGATGCTCATCATAGGAATGTTCTTCGCCAGTCGGTCAGGGAGAGCCATGTTTGCTCTGGTGACTGATCTCTAAACATAAAACAGCTCTAATCAGGCACAAGTTCAAACGCTTTGCAGACGCACTTCTCCCTGAGGGATAACAGGCACAGACGTTTTCATGCCATACGTTAACCATCTATCATTCATTAGGGTGCCACTCTGATTTATCAAAAATGCAAGGGGGCGATGTATAAACTCTGAAACTTTTCTGGAGAGCTGGAGCAGTGTTGATATTCAGCCCAAATGCAGACAGAAGAAGAATGAAGTGATTCATGTTTGCTCATATGGCTGTCAGACCCCTTAGTCCCACATCATATAATCATAAGAGCTCAAACAAAACATGCTGAAATCACAATAGGTTGATGGAAAGTGCCTTGGCACAGCAGTTGAAACGCAAACTGTTTTTCCTTGGTTTTGTATTTTATTTTAAGTTCTTTTTTCCCCTTATTTATAATGCTGCAAAAAAAGTTTCTAAGTTGTGAGTAAAATGCAGAGTGAAAGAGAAAGCAAAAAAAAAAACCCAAAAGCTATTTTCTTATTTCTCCGTGCTGATTTAGCATAAGGCAATGAGAAGGAAACGCCATATTCACTTTCAGCCAATAAACATAATCATTATTCATAACAAGCATTAGCCCCATTCCTCATATGGCCTATTGTACAATGAACACCAATATTCCTTTTCCATCACTGTGTCCAGCACCTCTATTAATCATGTTTGCCGTTGCCATCATGATAAAGCAATCGTTTATTTTCTCAAATATGTGGAATATCAGCGCAGATATAGCAGAAAATAGACACGCGATGAAGACATTGATCATCATAAAAAATGCATAATTTAGCATATTCATTATTCATTCCCATTTAGATAATATTGCTTTTTGGCCAGCTGAATGCGTTTGAGTCAGCAAATAGGTCTAAACTATAAGTTATGAAGCACATGTGTGGGTAATATGCACACACACGTACACACACACCGGCATGTACATGCATGCACGTGTGGCTCAGATCTAGTTCTGTATGTAAAGACACTTCATAAATCATTGTTTGTTCTTCATTTTCGCTCATGATTAAAAGGCAAACTTTTAATCAAGGTCATGTACCGACTGCTACAGGACGCAAAGCCTTTAGTTTTGACACACAAACAGGACCCTAGAAAGGCTGTTTTCAGCTGGAAAAGGTTGATTATTCCTCCGGTGAGCTGGCTGCGCACACCGGGCCGGTGTGTACTCCTCTTGGCTCCGGTCGTCGGTACTTAGCGGGGAGCTGCTGGGCTCCATCGCAGAGCCGACGGGCCATGCCCTCCGGGTCCCGGCGCCCCGGCCGGATCCCGCTCTCCGATTGGCCGGCCGCACCCCCGCTCCGCTCCTGCAATTACAGCTACATCCTCCGGTCAAAGCAGCCGCGGTACAGAGGGCCGGGCCGGCGGTAATGGTGAACGGCCCGGATTCCCATTCCCTCCGGGGCCAGGCCTACCCTTCAAAGCCCCCCTGCACAGGCGGGGCTTTGAATGAAATGAAGTCGGCGAATTTGCAAAGGAGCGCCTGGCAGCCTTCGCACCAGGGCTGGTAGCTTTTGATGATTATTTCTGTTGCGTACGCTCGCCTTTGAGATACGGTTTTGCTCTCTAATCAGGATAATACTGTTCCATCCCCGCCCGCGCAGTCGGGCACACCTGCGGACCTGGAGATAAGTCCAGCAGGGCACGGCTCCCGCCAGCCCACCGGCTCTCTCGGGTGAGACGTCTCAAGTGGTGCACCGCGGCAGATAGGACTTCTTCAGACCGCCTGTTCAAAAGGCTCGTGAGACAGAATCGGGCACTTTTAAAGGATTATGTACGGAAACATAAAGGCAAAAGGGGTCTAACAAGCTAACTCTGATCAGAGAGATCCAATTTTGCTCAAATGTTAAATTAGAATGTACTTGGCGATATTTCAGCTGACTGACGGCGGTAGGAGAAAGCGGATAACGATGTGCTCGACTTCTGTATTTTTCCACGACATCTGTTTACACTGCTGGGTACATTCTGAAGAACGTCTGGGTGAGTACCTCAAGGGTGAAGCTCGGAGTCCTTTCCGAGGAACTGTGGAAGGCTGTGCACACTCCAGGGATGACTCTTAAGCAAACACGTGCGTGCTTGTGTCTGTTTGTTTGTTTGCCAGCAGTCAGATAAGGTTGTTTTGCCCAGCCGTGTGATAAAGATGTTTTGCTGAAGAGTCGATTCAGCAGGATGAAGAAGGATATGAAGGCCTTTGTCCCTGAAGGGTGAGTGATCAAGTGTGTTCATGTGCTTTCAAAGAACAACAACAATATGTACAAGACCGCAACAATATAGAATGTGCCAAGAGTATACTTTTGATTCAGTGAGAGAAACACACAATTTTGCATTACTTTCCTATTTAATACAAACTTTTTGACAAAAAAGACAAACAATTTGAGTGAAAAGTTGAGTCTTTGACGAATGTACACAAATTTAATTATTTCTTAGTATTTGGTATGTCCACCTTTTGCTTTAATGGAAACGTGCACTCAATCTGGCATGGACTATGCAAATTTGTGCCAAACCTGATGGTTCATGTTATCTCGGTATTATCTGACAATGTTTCAAAGACCATCTACCGATGTTACTGAATGCTTGGCTTTTTTCAGTCTTCAAGTGTCCCCATAAAAGCACTCCTTGCTTTCCTTTGGTGTTTGAGTAGTTCTTGCGTTTGAAGTGACTTTTCATTTGTTTTATAATTTTTTTAATCCTGAAACTTTCTGCTTATTTCCAGAATTACATGGGGGGGGGGGGGGGCAGATTTTCTATGTGGTCTCAGACTTTTGGACCCCACTGTATAGCAGAGAGCTTGCAGCTTTGTCTGAGAGGAAGCAGCGTGCTGGTGTATTGTGAATTCTCTCCATGCTGCATGTAATAAAGAGCACCTTATCACAGTGCTCCTTTCCTTAACAATTCAAAAATAAGTATTTTCTTCTCCCGAGCTGAGCCCATGACTTTTAGCTTACTAACCCAGTTCATTGCCAACGGAAACTGTGCGGTGGAAAGTACCTGATTACTTTGACCGGCTCTCAGTCATTTCTCTCGATTAACAATACAGGCATTCATTCGCAATGTGCTCAGTTGGATGAGTTCGATCCAGCTCTCTTCAATTAGGTGAGGAATAAAAAAAAAAATACAATTATTTAATAATTTTTATCATTTAAATAGGGAAGATCTGCAGATCTGTTGTTGCAGTTTAAACAATCTTGATAAAGGTTTTGCTAAAGAGCCTTTATTAGCATACAGTAGTTGTGTACAGAGTGTTGTGTATATTTTTTTCCTTAACTGTACTTAATGAATTTAATTAATGGTTTACTCTTCCTAAAATGACGCCAAGCAAGAGGGAATAATCTGCTTGCCAGTAGATTATTCAGATCTTTAAAGCAGAAGAATGAAGTTGAGACCAGTGATTAGTTTAAAGGGAAGTGCTCCACCCTTTCTATTTTCCGCTCACACACTGCCACTCTTCATTGCCCACTCCGCTACACCGTCTCCCAGGGGAGATTTGGCTGAAACGGCCTCCTCTGGAGAGTCCTCTCCACACTCTCCAGTCAGCTTCTTTATGTGAGGACTTTAGGCCCAGTGTATGTGTTCTTCCTATGAAGTGCATTATGACAGATGTTTACCAAAAACGCGCTATATAAATACACTTTGATTTCATTTTGTTCAAACGGCTGTTCTTCTGCCCGGGTTAAGGAGGACTTAACACGACTGTTTACGATGAACGGCTTCCCGTCGAAGGAGGGTTCCTCCCGAAATAGCTGCTGGCTGAGACATTATCTGGCTTCTCCTCAGACGGACACGAGCTGTAATGAGACAGTGTATGGTGATCCCATCAGATGAGGGAGGCAGCTCTGATGGCCCTGCTCATTGGCTGAAAGTGGGCGACACAAAGGGAAATGAAGAGAAAAGAAAACTGTCAAACAAAAGAAACATTTTTATCCCATACCGGCAGCCATTTTAACACCGACAACTGAGAATCTGTAGGGAATTTAAAAAAAAATGTGTTCACAAAACTGACTCAAGATTCATCAAATCCGCACTTATCAAAATAACGTCGGTCTCGTGTGTTTCCTTATAAATCAGAGCAAGCCACTTTGCAGGGAGCTGAACTGTGTGATGGCATTGTTGACATTGGAAACTATAACTGAACTGAAATAATATTATAATTATACTTTATTTTATCGTAACACCGGAGAATGTGAGTCACCTCAGACACGGTAATTGCATTACGGAGGAGCACGGGTAAGGGCTTCAGGACAAGCTCACCGACAGTCAGAAGGCCAAAGTGGGGCCACACACGCTTTATTATGTATTCAAATAAATTAGAATTTTTTAATCATATTTGAGGTGTTTAACACAACAGGTGTATTCAACGGTTTCACCGCTATCTCTGGAGTGGACTGAGAGGGAAACAGAGAGCCAAGAAAGACAATAATCCATTTGAAGTGATTGAAAACAAAGACTGTGTTATCATATCGTAATGACACTTATTTTTAGGATACAGACATTTAAGTCACAATTGCTCTTACTGTGACAAACTTCCAAACCAATGTTTAGTGTCTATTTAGTGAGAGTGACCAATCAGAAGGTCCTGTGCAGTCTCCATGGCAATATCCGTATGCTGTAAATACTCATTACAGAACAGACACAATGTGTCAGACCTCCCTCTCTCATTTCAGTAACAATAGACTTATATAAACTATATAAACTAGATAAACTTCTTCCGCCACTTTTTTGCCTGCAATGAAATATGAGGTGTGCAGATGTCTTCCTTCGATAGAAACAATAAACTTGAAATCAAAAGGTTTTAGTCTTATCCTGTTCATGTTTTTTTAACATTTGGAAATAGAAGATATACATGACGGGCCTGAAGCTTCAGTCCTTGGGGACCTCCAGACCACTGTTTCAGTGGTTTCCTCTCAATCAGCAGGCCGTAGAGACACGGTCTTGGGACTCTTCAGCCAATCGATGGCTTAAATGAAGCACTTTCGTGTCGAGACACATCGAACATTAGCAGACGCCGCGGCCCTCCAGGACTTCAGAATGACATCCCTGGAACACATCTTTATCTTTATTATCTTTTTTAATGAACACATTAAATCTAAAATAAAATAAAAAAAGTGAGTCTTTGGGGGGAGAAAAGAAAGACTCACTGGCTTAGAGTAGAATTAATTGAGGGTGGAAAAGTGAATATGATTAGAAAAGAACCGCATCCGCGACCCTGGAGGTGCTGCGGATCTGTGGCTCTGATTTGGTAGGAGACAGAGCCACCCTGTCACTGTCTGCATGAGACAGGCCGGTTGGCGAGCTTCCCTAACTGTCAAAGCCGGCCGGGAGCGTCTTTCTGAATACACCTGCCGAAAAGTGCTCTCCCATCGCCTCAGGCACTGCCGCTGTGAGAGCTGAGTCCTCCTTCTGCACGATCCTGCCCACTGACGCTCCAACAGGGCGGAGGAGTCTGAGTCCTCCTTCTGCACGATCCTGCCCACTGATGCTTCAACAGGGCGGAGGAGTCTGAGTCCTCCTTCTGCGGGATCCTGCCCACTGACGCTCCAACAGGGCGGAGGAGTCTGAGTCCTCCTTCTGCCGGATCCTGCCCACTGACGCTCCAGCAGGGCGGAGGAGTCTGAGTCCTCCTTCTGCGTGATCCTGCCCACTGACGCTCCAGCAGGCCGGAGGAGTCTGAGTCCTCCTTCTGCCGGATCCTGCCCACTGACGCACCAACAGGGCAGAGGAGTCTGAGTCCTCCTTCTGCGGGATGCTGCCCACTGACGCTCCAGCAGGGCGGAGGAGTCTGAGTCCTCCTTCTGCCGGATCCTGCCCACTGACGCACCAACAGGGCAGAGGAGTCTGAGTCCTCCTTCTGCGGGATCCTGCCCACTGACGCTCCAGCAGGGCAGAGGAGTCTGAGTCCTCCTTCTGCCGGATCCTGCCCACTGACGCTCCAGCAGGGCGGAGGAGTCTGAGTCCTCCTTCTGCGGGATCCTGCCCACTGACGCTCCAACAGGGCGGAGGAGTCTGAGTCCTCCTTCTGCCGGATCCTGCCCACTGACGCACCAACAGGCCGGAGGAGTCTGAGTCCTCCTTCTGCCGGATCCTGCCCACTGACGCTCCAACAGGGCGGAGGAGTCAGAGTCCTCCTTCTGCGGGATCCTGCTCACTGACGCTCCGACAGGGCAGAGGAGTCTGAGTCCTCCTTCTGCGGGATCCTGCCCACTGACGCTCCAACAGGGCGGAGGAGTCTGAGTCCTCCTTCTGCCGGATCCTGCCCACTGATGCTCCAGCAGGGCAGAGGAGCAGACAGGGGAGAGAGGGAGAGAGAGGGAGGGAGGGAGAGAGGCAGCCAGAGGGAGGGAGAGAGGAAGGGAGAGAGGGAGAAAGGTAGGGAGAGAGGGAGAGGGGGAGAGAGAGATAGAGATAGAGGGAGGGAGGGAGGGGGAGAGGGAAAGAGAGGGAGGGAGAGAGAGGGAGAAAGAGGGAGGGCGGGAGAAAGAGGAAGGGAGAGAGGGAGAGAGGTAGGGAGGGAGGGAGAGAGGGAGGCAGTCTGGGGGAAGATGCCCTGTGGTTTCTAAGTCAGAGGTCAATTATTAATGACCTGGAAAAAAGCCACAGTCAGCATCTGCCCTAACCCCCCTCCTCCCCCTCAGCCACAGTCAGCATCTGCCCTAACCCCCCTCCTCCCCCTCAGCCACAGTCAGCATCTGCCCTAACCCCCCTCCCCCCCCTCAGCCACAGTCAGCATCTGCCCTAAACCTCCCCTCCTCAGCCACAGTCAGCATCTGCCCTAACCCCCCTCAGCCACAGTCAGCATCTGCCCTAAACCTCCCCTCCTCAGCCACAGTCAGCATCTGCTCACTACCAGCACCGCACCGCCCCACCCCACCCCACCACACACTTTTATTCAAACACTAGTTGTACAGTTGGACAGACAGTGAAGTTCAAAAATACGCCCCTCCCTTCTCATCGTTTTCACCTGCAGAAACTGAGTAATGAGTCCCGGCGAGAACAGTGGTGTGTGTGTGTGTGTCTGTGTGTATGCCTTGTGTGTGTGTGTCTGTGCTGTGTGTGTGTGTTTGTAGGGGCGTCTCTAATGGAATAATAGTCAGACTCTCCTCTCAGTCTCTAATTTACTCCCTGTCCTACCCGAGAGTAAATTAAGAAGTGAAGTGGGACGGAACAGAACAGGACGGAATTGAAAGGCGGGAACTAAGCGATGGTTGCCGCGGCAGCACAGTGTGCAACGCCTCATTGGCTCGTTTTTCCAATTACCACATTAAAGGAGGGAACAAACACAGGACATTAGTCTGACAGTCGTAAAATGGCCATGCGCTCTTTTACCTCGCAGATAGCTGAACACTTACGGTCCCCGGGTGCCAACGCAGGTGCACTTCTGCCGGTGTTTGACTGCATGTAGGCCCTGTTTCCGTGTGTGTGTGTGTGTGTGTGTGTGCGTGTGTGTGTGTGCCTGCAGCTTCATTATAACAACAATGTGCAAATGATTTCTATTAAATCTGGTGAATGCTTCCTCCCGCACCACGGCACTTCCTCATTAACAGTCGCAGTGACAGATTGCGGCATTTCATATGGGAATGCAGAGGAACAGGTGAACATCTGCTTTCCATCGCGGGCGATCATAGTCATTTTGTACATCGCATGCTACACGTATACGTCAGATGGTATGCGGGTTAGCGGCGTAGCTGTCGTTAGTGTAACTGAAGTAATCGATTGCACCTTTTCTTTCATGTTTTGTATCCTTTGATTTTTATTCATTTATGTTTTTATTGTTGTTTTATTGCTCTGGTTACAGAGGCCCCAGAGGGCATGCTAGTTACTGTTCTTCATTGATCAGACAATGCGGCTGATTGTAAATCATGATTATCCAGCCTACCTTCCAGCCCTCGAGGAATTATGTTTGCTGCTCCTGTACCACACAGTATCAAAGAGAACAGCATCTGAGGTTATTGAGGTACAGGCCACACACAGTACTACAGGAGAGCCAGTGAATATTTTACACCCTAAAGGCTGCACACTGCTACAGGTGTACATGAGACACTATTACATCCTACAGGCTGCATACAGCACTACAGGAGACTATTTTGCCCCCTACAGGCGACACACAGTACATTACATTACATTACATTATTGGCATTTGGCAGACGCTCTTATCCAGAGCGACGTACAACAAAGTGCATACCCATAACCAGGGATAAGTTCACTGAAAGACCCTAGAGGTAAGTACAATTTCAACTGCACAGTACTACAGGAGAGGCCGTGGATATCTTCCACCCTACAGGCTACATAATGCTACAGGTGTGCACGAGACACTTTTACACCCTACACGCCACTAACAGTACTACAGGAGAGGCCGTGGATATCTTCCACCCTACAGGCTACATAATGCTACAGGTGTGCACGAGACACTTTTACACCCTACACGCCACTAACAGTACTACAGGAGAGGCCGTGGATATCTTCCACCCTACAGGCTACATAATGCTACAGGTGTGCACCAGACACTTTTACACCCTACACGCCACTAACAGTACTACAGGAGAGCCAGAGACTATTTTACACCCTCCAGGGCAAACAAAGTTTGGACAGCCCGAGGCTATTTTACCCCCTTCCAGGCGAGAGAGAACGGGAGGAGAACTAGAGACTATCTGACGCCCCGCGGGCCACGCGGTACGGCGGAAACCGGAAATCAGCGGGAATCAGAGGAGAAGCGTTTGACTTTCTGACAATAATGATAAAGTGGGCCGCCGGCGTCCTGCGTGCACTCCGTTCATGGGGAGGGAGTGCCGCTGCTCTGCCCACGGGAGCCGCGGTCGGCTGAAACGCATCCGACAGCGGCGCGCAGTTATTAGGCCCACCGTGAGCCTCTGCGGATGGAAGCGCAGTCTTACTGTGAGCCTCTGCGGATGGAAACGTAGTCTTATCTGGCTGCAATAATGGCCTGTGGTGAGTGCTTTTTACCCACGCTGGAGAGAGCCTTTCTTTTATTGTTTTCAGCGGCTGCATCTTGTTGCCATTAACGTTAGACTCCCACGTCTGTACGGAAGCAAAAGCTGCGGGGTGCGGTGAGGGGAACCCTATGTCCCTCCACGTAATCCTTTTTCCAAATGCCAGCGGAAACCTGCGATGTGCTGCTCCTACCAGAATTATTATTGATATTATATTTCATGTTCGTCATGTTTCAGATAAATCCGTGGTTAGAATGACTCAGCGTTTACTGAGGGACATCTTGATCAGCGGCTATAATTATTACTGATATTATACACTCAGTGATCACTTTATTAGGTAGACCTGTACACCAGCTTTTTAATGCAAATACTGAATCAGCCAATCATGTGGCAGCAGCTAAAAGCATAAAAGCAAGCAGACGTGGTGAAGCAAATGTCAGAATGGGGAAGAAATGTGATGTATGTGACTTTAACTGTGGGATGATTGTTGGTGCCAGACAGGTTAGTTTGAGTATCTCAGAACTGCTGATCTCTTGTGATTTTCATACACGACAGGCTCTGCATGAGTTTGCATATAATGGTACGGGAAAAAAACATCCAGTGAGCAGCAGTTCTGCTGGGTTTTACTCAGTTCAGTTATCCAGGTAACTCAGTAATCCTGCTTTGTGGGTTTTACTCAGTGCAGTTATCCAGCTAACTCAGAAATCCTGCTTTGTGGGTTTTACTCAGTGCAGTTATCCAGCTAACTCAGTAATCCTGCTTTGTGGGTTTTACTTTGAGCACTTATCCAGCTAACTCAGTAATCCTGCTCTGTGGATTAGTCCCGTGGTTTTATATTTTTTTTCTCTAGGAAAACTGAAATTACCTTTTCTGCCATGGTTGCATGAAGGTCACACTTATGGTGTCATGAGTTCACAATGGCGTGACATATCATGGTCACCGTGGAGACACATCTACGGATAACTGTTTCTTCCCTCTTTTGCAGTTGGAGGACAAGGACGTGTGGCACTGTCACCGGAAATTGACACAAGGAGCAGACAAGCAATGTTGCTACAGGATTTAAACTGCTAATCAATAGCCCGGGTCTTTTCATTTCCTGGGCTAACAGGGTGTCACACACAGTCGTGTTCCTCTGACCTTCTCGCTGAAGAAAGAGATAAGCACTTTATGTTATTTCAACAATCATAGGATACTGAGGAAAAAAAAGAAATAAACTGAGAAGAGAAGTTGTGGCAAAGTGTAAATAAGTTTCACACTGCGGCAGAACACATGAATTAACTAAATGAGTGACACCCCAGTGTGTACTCCACATTTGCAGAGACTTGTAGGGAGGTTGATGACACACAAACTCCTCCACTTCAGGGGTAAGAACTTTGAGATCTTGAAATGATTAGCACTAGATA
>NC_083763.1:73532486-73537486 GCF_963514075.1 Conger conger | reverse complement strand
TATATTTCTTCACAGGAGGGCCAAAAAGATAAAAAAGCAGAAAATAAAAAATAAATAATAAAATAAAAAAAAACATCGCCGAAGCTCAGATTCTGAACTATGACCTTTGACCTGGACCCCGTGCTCTGACCACTGTTTCTCGTGTGCCCGCCGGAGCTGTCCGCAGGTTAACGAGGGGCGCCCAACATCACCTTGTGTTCTGGGAACGGTCCTGCCCTACGGCCAGAAACATAATCATGTCAAAACAGGTTGAACCGCACATCTCCACCGAGAATTACACTTCAGAGTGCTGTGTGAAGCAAACAAAACAAACACAACTGTATTTTTTGTATCCAGCCTTTTGATTTGTTTATCCTCCACTACAGTGCACTATATGGCTGTGCATTCATGTATATATATATGGGTCGCACTTTGCAAAGGTTCACGAATTGGCATGAACTAATGTAGTTGTTAATATGAATTAATGATGGAAAAAATACATGAATTCAGCATGAAATTAACTTATGTTAATCTTGTGGGGTTGGCGGTGGCAGATGAACTCTATTTGGATGATTAACTTTGTGAGATTTTACCATACAGATGCAACGAACATATTGACAAAAACCTTAGAATCTTGACTTCGCAATGCGCCTATTGACACATCATATTAATACCCCCACATAATAATTAAAATGTTTTAAATGAGATGAATAAGACCACTGCGATTTCTTAATCTTTACTCATTAATATGTGAGTTTCGCTCCGTGCAAATTCCAGCCCATTTCATTCAAATTGAAACTAGGTGATAATTATTCCCTGGCAGGGGAGGGGCAATGCCATGTGTAAGAATGCCAACTGTAGAGCATGATACAATGACATACAGAAGCATAGGCTATTTCAGGTAAACATTTTTCACCACGGAACACGTTTCATAACGGAAAATGACACGAATTATTGCACGTTATGAGTAGAGTTTAATTTCAATATCCAGCAATATGCGCATTTGTATATTCCCTCACTCTAACCATTGCATCTCAAAATAATACATATGTGATGTGTAGTGGCATAGCCAGGATTCTAAAACTGGGTGTCCTCGCACAATCAATATTATCATACTGCAATAAGAGTGCTGTATTGCAACTTCTCTCATCTGAATATTCAGTAATGCACGTTTGTAAGTTACCACTCTGTTCTGAATTTATGAACGATTCTAACCATTACATCTCAAAATAATACCTCTGCATTTTTGCAAGATGGGTACTCTCTGCAGGATGGACATTGTAAAAAAAAAAAAAAACAGAACGCTCTATGGAAGTGCAAAGACTGTGATGTTCCCCTGTGCTTGCGGTTACATAGCAACTGTTTTGAAAAGTGGCACGGAAAAGGTGTTTGTGAATGGCATCTTTATGGTATGTAGTTTGTGTAGTGATTTCAATAAATTCCTGAATCAAAAAATGTATTTGTTCCTGTCTTCTAAATGGCTGACTGAATATTGGTTTGTGGAAAGGCTTAGAGGTAGGGAGGGGTCAGGCCAGGTGTGTGACGCTTACTTACCACATAAATATTCATTGAAGAAAGGCCATTAGCAATTTACAACCAACATATGATTCTGATCTACTTACTGCTTACATATTATTGTAGCTGAGTTTGTGAGTTTGTCCTCTGAGTTTTTGAAAACAAAACATATGAAACACTTTGGAATCACTGTATATAAAGTTGATTAAAATGACACAAATGTCAGAGCATGGCAAAGTAACCAGTTTTCCAAATTTTCCTGTGAGAGGGTTAATAGTTCATTATGAATATGTTAACAACTAATGTATGTATTACATTACATGTATACATTATCAAACCATAGGATTAACGTATAATTAGTTACCCATTAACAAACAGATTAACTGACGTTTTTATTCCAATATGAATTGGCAATAACCAATGTAGTTGTTAACATGAATTAATGATGTACAAATACATTAACCGAGCTGTACAGATTAACTGCTCTGTAGTAGTAAGTCAACAACAGCATTAGTTCATGCCAATTCACAGAACCTTATTGCCAATTGTTGGCTACTATATACCTAATGAGTAACAGTTTCCCAATGCAGAGGCGATTAGTTTTATTTTCCTGTTATTTCATGCCAAATAAGAGTCTATGTTTTCACAGGCTGCAGGTCTTGTCAGGACCAGTGATTCAGAGCAGTATACAGTCTGTGCTGTACCCTGCTCAGCCAGGCGCTGGGTGTGACTGCTGGGCTTCCCCCCTGGGTGGACTGCGGGTCAGAGGGTGAAATATCTCATTTTTAATGGCAGTGCCAGCCCACTGAACATCTGTGTTATGGGAACGTTATTATGTGTTAGCAGTGCGATGCATTTCAAGTGCTCTGACCTGCACGGGCAGCAGGCCTTTTTATCCATTTCCTGCCACCACGTCTGCCATTGCTATGACTACACCTGCTGCACAGAGCAGGTGTGAAATGAGCTGTGATAGAGTGCTTTTACTCTTATACAGTGCGGTTGATCCCGACCGGCCTCAGATAAACTGCTCTAGTGCTGACATACCTCTGTGCTGTGTGCTGTAGCTACTACTAGTACTGCTACTATTAGTACTACTACTGCTACTGCTCCTACTGCTGCTGCTACTGCTAGTACCGCTACTATTAGTACTACTACTACCACTGCTCCTACTGCTATTACTACTACTGCTGCTACTAGTAGTACTGCTGCTGCTGCTGCTGCTGCTACTACTACTAATACGACTACTACTGCTATTACTACTACTGTTACTGCTACTGCTGCTACTACTGTTACTTCTACTACTACGACTAATAATAATACTAATAATAACAATGATAATAAAATAAATAAAGAGGTAACTAAACACAATATTGATGTGTATGTGTGTTACCATCCATATGTATGGTCAAGGTTTAAACATTTCATTGACCCCACAGGCTATGTTGAGTTGCATATGTCTACCGAGATGGATTGAAGGACAACATGTGAAAACCACAATATATGTTTTTCTTCTTCTTTATTTCTGAATTGAAATATGCCAATAGAAATGAAAGCCAATTAAGATGGCTGCCGAGACCTGGTAGGTGTTCTATCATCACCTTCTCTTTGTGTGAGACACGTCCTTCTCACCTATAATTGCCATTTTGTTTATCCAATCAAAAGTGAGGATTCTGTTCACTTCTCCTTCGCGTCTCAGATTTTACATTTTAATGCTACCCAGCCTCCCAGGCTACCCAGTACCTATGAGCACTTTTTCAGAATGAAGATTGTGTTCTCGCAGGTACACTTCAGCTGCAGTTTTTAAATCAAATGTCCACTGGGGGCGCTAAAGGGAAGTTTGGACCTCATATTACTGGAGAAGAGTACGGTCATGTGACAGGCCTGACAACTAGAGTCGTGGTTCAATCTAGTGGTTAGCGCGTCGTCTTTTCCAGTTCTGCTTCTGCTTCCGATCTGCTTTCGAAAACCACATTTCTGCAATAATATTTCAGACTGCGAACTATATTAAATCAAGCTAATCAAGCACAATTTCATTTTTTTTTTAAATAATTTTTTCCAGATTTTTCCCTTTTTCTCCCAATTTGGTAGCCAATTGTACCTCGTCTGATTCAATTGGAGGTAGTCGTATAAGATGTACCGCCCGTACCCCGTCCCTCGGCGGCCCGAATGAGAGCGACACGCCTTCTTCAAGCCGTCTCGTCTCGTGCCCGTTGCCGTGATTCCGAGGCGCCCGAGGTGCTTATTGTGCGGCGATCTAATAACCCTGCCAAGTCCCTCCCTCTGGAGCAGCGAGCCAATTATTGCTGCCCCACGTGAGCCGGCCAAACTTGGCTTTTGGCAGGACCGAGAATCGGACCCCGGTCCCCGGTGTGCAACTGCAGCAAACTGCAACCGCAAGTCTGCTGCGTCTTAGCCTGTTGCGCCACCACGGCTCACCAACAATTTCAATTTTTTTTTTTATGTTATGTTTTAATGTGCACATAAATGCTAAAATAAACACCAATAAATGCATAAAACACCAAGCAGGTGTCAACCCTCCTCCTGAACCCGGGGGTAATCCTGTTCCTTATCCCGTTCCTCCCACATACAGAGCGCTCAGTCTCCAAGCACTGCTCATTCAGGAGAGGACTGGAGGCCTTCTCCACGCACAAACACGCCAGCTGAGATCGGCAATACACATACGAGTAACTGAAAAATATTTCATGGATTCATTATCCGTTTAGAGATTAAAGCATTTTACACCAACACTGTAAGTTTCCCTGTTTATGCAAGTGTTTTTTGGCAGCAAAAGCAAGGATGTTTTTTTTCTTATTTTTCTTCCAATAGTTTCTAGTTGTTAGACATGACATTTCACCTATGAAATCAGCCTCTTTTTTTTTTGAGAGCAAGCTCTGCCAAACCTCACATTTTAACTCAGTTGTCTAAGCACATCTCAAGTGTCGAAAGCAGATTTTAAATCTGACACTTCCATGGCACGAGCACGTCCAGACTGCTTTTGCTGACACCTGCGTTTGAGGTGGAGGAAGTGCCCATTGGGGTGACACAGTGGTGTGGGGAGCAGAGTTTCGGTCCTAACCAAGGGGCCTTTCTGCGTGGGGTTTGCCTGTTCTCCTCGTTCCGTGTCTGCGTGGGTTTCCTCCCACAGTCCAAACGCATGCAGGTTAGGCTACTTTGAGACTCAAAAGAGCCCGTGGGTATGAGTGTGTGTGTGAACGGTGTGTGGGCCCTGCAATGGATTGGAAACTTGTCCAAGGTGTCCATTCCTGTCCTGCTTCCTGGCTCTCACCCACTGCATGCTGGGATAGACCCCCTCAAAAAAAAAAAAATGTATCAGATCAGCTATTGGATATGGAATGCATGGAGAGAGTCCTGATCGCTGGTAAATTTTTCGAAAATTTGTCATTTTTATTTGGTGCCCAAACAACATAGTAGGAGTTATATTGACTAAAAATGAACCATTAAGCCTGCAATGAACCTAGCTGATTTGTCAGCAAAAGCAACTCTTA
>NC_083763.1:73524986-73527486 GCF_963514075.1 Conger conger | reverse complement strand
CAATACGCTGGAGTGTTCGAGTGTCGAGTGAGGGCGACCGCACGCGGTCCTCGCGACAGGAATCTAATCTCTCCCCGCCACCTGCCTGAGACGCACAATCTGAAATAACAGCCCCACCTGCGTTAGAAACACGGCCGTCGCGGGTCGGATAGGCCCCGCGCCCTCGCCTCGTAACTCGGGGCCCCCGGGGGGCCGAGGGCAGACCCTCCTCTCTCACGGTTATCATCCGCGGGGTCAAACGGGGGCCCGTTCTGTTCCACACGGGTTTGGCTACAGCCTTACACTGTGAGTTATCAGCAGGTATTCATACGTTGTTAATATGGAGGTGATTCAGTCACGAGTATACTGCCCAAAGTTTACCTCGAAATACTTACATTACATTACGTTGCATTACATTAGATTACGTTACGTTATGTTACATTACATTACGTTACGTTACGTTACATTACAGGCATTTAGCAGACGCTCTTATCCAGAGTGACGTACAAAGTGCAAATCGAACACAGGGACAAGTGTGAAGAGGACCCTTGAGGAAAATACAGTTCCAAGTCCAAGCATGATCACATAGATACAATTTGAGCCCTTGAAGAATACATCAACTTATCAACTAGCATGCCATGGTTGGCAGCTAGAATACCCTGATTACAACAATAACTATATATAAGTGCTATTATAATCTATGGCATGCACAATTCTAATCACGGTGGTGAGGTAGGGAGGGAAAGGTGCAGCCTGAAGTCTTCAGTCTGCGCTTGAAAGTGTTCAGAGACTCTGCCGTTCTGACATCCACAGGAAGGTCATTCACCACCCTGGGGCCAGGACAGACAGCAGTTATGACTGAGAAACGTACCCCTTGCCATTGTGAATTTGCTCACTACAAGCAATGAGAGTAGATACAATGTATTACCTACCACCTCTGTGTAGTAGTAGGTACTAGTAGTAGTAATATCAGCAGTGGGAGTTGTAGTAGTTCTGTTCATAGCAGCAATAGCACTAGTGGCAATGACACTGCTAGTAGTAGCATATAGCAGTAGTAGTAGCAGTAGTAGTAATAGTAGTAGTAGTTGTTGTAGTAGTAGCAGAAATAGTAGCAGTAGCAGTATCAGTAGTAGTAGTAGCAGTAGTTGTAGTAGTAGTAGTAGTAGCAGCAGCAGTAGTAGTAGAAGTAGTAGTAGCAGTAGCAGTAGCAGTAGCAGTAGCAGTAGTAGTAGTAGCAGCAGTAGTAGCAGCAGTAGTAGTAGTAGTAGCAGTAGCAGTAGTAGTAGTAGCATCAGTTGTAGTACCAATACTAGAAGCCTTGGTAGTAGTAGCAGTACTCGTCTTCATAGTAGCAGTGACTTGAACCAAAATACTGTATTTTCATTGTACTTGTTCACTTAACCTACATACAGTATGTTATGCTAACAGTGTCACATGCTAACAGTGTCACATGCATATCCTACACTTCGGTACATGATTTTCTTGAACCCCTTGAAAATTCTGTTTGTTCATTAAATAATTACCTTATGATACAGTATGGCTTCATCTGTGCACTCAAAGCTGGGTAAATGCAAAAAAAAAAGTGATGTTCAGGGATGAGGTAATTGCCAAATTGTGCTGTGTGTAGCACTAACCGGAGTGTCAGCTCTTCCCAGATCATGACCCCGAACGTGGACCTCACCCAGGCTCCAGCCTAACCTTTTGTGTAATTACACTGGTTTCTGCAAAAGGGCAGGATCGCCAGGCAGTTATGCAGCACTGATTCAAACACGGTATAATAATTACCTCATTAAACCTGCCATAATACAAATTGTGACCCACACTTTGTGTTTAATTTTGCGCTGGAAGGATATCTTACTGTGTAACGTGAGCAGGCTACATGGATTAATGCTAATTATGCCCAATGATGAGATCACAATTACAAAAGACTGGGTAAAATGTAACAGAACTGACAGAAATAGAAAGGTAGAAAATCCAGGTTGAGAAGGAGAAAGTCCTCCCTGATTTTTGTTTCTATCAGCTGGGTTTGCTAATTAGCACAGTTCTTCAGCCAGGAGGTAGAACTAATTAGTGAAAACAGCTGGCTGAGTTTACGGGTGGAAGAAACACATCGCTGGACTTTTACTTTCTGACCCCTGGACTTTCTGTCTCTGCAAAGAAGGAGTCAATGAGTCACTCTCACTGGACTTTGAAAGTATATTACATTGTTTTCATTTTTTCTGAATTATACACATGATAATAATATGAATTTCTGGTTTCTAAATAACATTCTTAAAAAACAGAAATTCAAGCGGGTCCCAGAGATGCACACGTCACCGTGGCTGTGAATCCAGACGAACACAAACTACGTAGAAACACGTTTCCTGCAGTGCGTCAGGCCAGTGTGACTTTGTCAGGCTGTTGGATGTGGAATTTTTCTCCTTTCTGACCGGCAGTTTCAGGAGATCACAGTTGTGCTGCCCATCGGCTGAACAAGAGGGCAATTACTCAGACAGCGGTCTGGCACTAGCCTGCTCACATG
>NC_083763.1:73517486-73519986 GCF_963514075.1 Conger conger | reverse complement strand
ATCAATCAAATGCTCAGTTTCTAATAAAATAAATCAATAAACATATTCTACAAAATTGAAAGCCTGTCTAAAGACTCTTGGGATAGCACAAACTTAACATTTACCCAAAAAAGAAACGGCAATCTGCTGGGTGGCTCATTCAGTTAAGGCACCGGTCTGAGGTAGAGGGATCAAATCCAGACTGTGACACTGCCGGACTGTGACTGTATGTATGCAAGGTGACATGCAATCGGTGATCATGTCTTCCAGGGTATTCAGTACTATCCACTGACCCCAGGATGCCTGCCTGTGGACTGCGCACTACAGTCGCAAAAGGAAGGTCCTCCTCTGACTCCGCTCTACGCAAGCTTAGCTGTTGAAGAAGCTGGCTATATGACATGTTTTAGAGGAGAACTGTCTACGCAGTTCTGGAAATGGCAGTGGAGGTCAGGCGTGAATATGGCTGTGGTGGTAGACTGTCGCCTTTTCCAAACTGGCGTGGGAATTCGGCATGCTCAGCCCCACGTTGGGTGCCAAATTAATCCTAAATAAATAAAATATATATTTTTTAAAAAGGACAACAACACCAGGAGTGACTGACTGGCTCGCTCACAGTGGAAGGTTTGTTAATTACACGCATCCCTGCGGAAACGATAACCTCTGCGAGGTAAACAGGCGAACGGAAAACAGGCTAACAATCCGTTACAAAGCCCGGGGCTGACCCGGACAGCAGAGAGGGGTCGCGCTGGCCTCCCGGGTGCTCATTAGCGAGCGGCCGGGTCAGCGCTCCGGCGTGGGGGTGCCGTAAAGAGGCGTCCGCCTTCCCCGACACCCCCGTTGTATCAGCGCCATGTTTATCACGCCGCGCGGGCCACCGGGCTCGGGTTCTGCTGACGCCGAGCCGCGGCCGAGCCAGGGAGGGGTCCAGCAGCGGTCCCGGCGAGACCTCGCCCTCCTGAAAATGTTTAAAATGTTCATTTCAGGATGAAGGAGCCATCTGAATCAGACTGGATCATAGTCAGGTTAAGTCTGAAATGAATATATATATATTTAGCCTCGATATATATATATATTAAATAAAATATATGAATATATTATTTACTTTATTTATACACAGGGATCACACCGAGACAAGACTCATTTTCAGATGAGCCCTGTGCAAACAGCAATACAGATACAATAGAAGCAAGGACATGAACGATAAAAGCAATCCAAATAAAAAAAGTAAATTAAGTTCATAAATTATATATACACATGAGTTGATATATACATGCATGTACATGCAAGCCAAATACACAGAAACATCAAAAAACTATTGCATTCATCTATAAAAATAACCATAATCTAGAAATATGTTAATGAAAACAGATAGAATAATATAACATATTTATACAGGATGTGTTTGTGTGTATGTGTGTGTGTGTGTGTGTGTGTGTGTGTGTGCATAGGTATGTGTGTGTGTGAGTGTTTGTGTATGTGTGGGCATTGCTTGCGCATGCATGCGTATAAGCACGTTTGTGTGTTTTAATTTATTTTAAACCATAAGTCATGTAATTTCTATGCAGTGATGATTCCCAGCTTAGCAGCTACATAGTAAAGATATGGATGTGCTTAGGTTTGCCAACAAGTTAGCGTTGAAATGAGAATTAATTAGATATTTAAAGTTTAAAGAGTTTAAATTGTCAACAGGGTGCTACTATGCTGTCTAATGAGAAATTAACTTTTTTTTTTTCACCAGGGGAATATGTTAATTTATCTAATTGGTTTGCATGTACTGTACAGGCTAGCACCCAGCAAAACAAATCTTAATTAATTACTTCAATAATGCAATTGTGTCTCTCAAATTGCTGCTGATGTCCACAATGGAATTTTGCAATCTTCTGATTAATAATTAATTCAATTTCTTATGATTAAAAGAAGGCTTCTATGGAATTAATACTGAGGTTTAAAATTAAATTAGTATGCAGATTAGTTGCTAAGAGCAAAGACCGAATACATTATATGTGTCCTGTGAAATCATTTAAGGAATATACATTAGCATTATGATAGAGATTAAGAAATAATAAGTGCAATTGTATTGCTTTGATTAACAGCAAATTGGATGTACGTCAATGGAAATGACAGGTCTAAACTAACTTTGTAAGTGTCGCACGAAGCAGTGTTAATTATGGCAATGAAACGCGATGCAATTTAATATGGATCCTGACTGATATCTGTGGGGGTGGCAGATTGACATGAGCACTTTGTTTAACACCAGTTTAACACTACCACTGTTCTAGCCGTAGAATACATTATTTTTCTGTCATTGAATTACCACAACAACAAATTTGAAATGATGAAAGGCCATAACTCACAATCATTTAATGACAATGGAATGAAGTATCCATAGCAGTAACTTAATTGAATTTAATTGGCTGCGATGCGCTAATGTCCTTGTATACCTTGGGCAACGGGTCTCGAGTACGCAGAGGAAACCCACGTGAACACGGGAGAACCTGCTGAGAGGGTCCTGGACAGGCTG
>NC_083763.1:73509986-73512486 GCF_963514075.1 Conger conger | reverse complement strand
GTGTTCAATCCCAAGTGTGCTTTAATTCAGAAAACACTAAGCGGCAAGCACATTATGGATGATCATTTTTTTTTACTCTTTATGTCTATATGTTTTGTTTTTTTGCAGCCACCCAAAAAAAGCTAATCATTGTAAATCAGTATTTACATACAGTATGCGAGGGGTTAATACGCTGTTTTAGCACAGACACAGAAGAAGAAGAAGAAGAAGAAAATGGAGAATAAACTATATTTATTGATGTGTGACTATTTTGCAATTATTACTGCTGAAATGGCATTGGAAGAAAGGTCAAGCACATATGTATGGTTTTGCCAAGCTTAGTGTTAAAAAAGAAAGAAAAGAAAGAGAGTGGAGTTCAGTGTTGGCTGTCAGAAACCTTCACTAGTACGTTGTCCATGTGTTCTACAGTGGATGACTCCAGCCAAGTCCAATTTGTCTTCAGGATCTAGTATGTGTGCTGTACTCCTGGGGGAGAGACACATTAAACAGACAGCAGGCTTTTTTCAAGTACTTCTAATCATTTTTTGAATTCTGTTTTTATTTAGAGGGGTTAGATTTTATATATACTCACTGAGCACATTGTTTGTAAACACCTACGAATCGATGTGATTATCTAATCTGCCACACTGTGTGGCAGCAGTGCAATGCATACAATCATAGAGATACGGGTCTCGGGCTTCACTTAGTGTTCACATCAACCATCAGAATGGGGGAAAAAAAAAGCGACTGTGAGCGGCAGTTCTGAGGGCAGAAACGCCTTGTTAATGAGAGAGGTCAGAGGAGAAGGGCCAGACTGGCCGCAGCTGACAGGAAGGTGACAGTAAAGCAAATAACCCCACATTACAACAGTGGTGTGCAGAAGAGCATCTCTGAACACATAATTACATGTCATTTGGCTGACGCATTTTATCCAGGGTTAAGGGCTTTGCTCAAGGAACCGATGGCTGTGCAGATCTTATTGTGGCTACACTGGGGAGCAAACCACCGACCTCGTGGGTCCCTGTCATGTACCTTAACCACTACGCTACAGGCCGCCTGAACATAGAGAGTCAACCCTGTGAGTAGCTGGGCCACAGCAGCAGAAGACCAATAATCTTATAAATACCTAATAAAGTGCTCACTGAGTGAAGGAGATCTGACAGCATTCTCCCCCATGCGCCCTGATCCTCAATGAATTAATTTAAATGCATTTTCTGAACCCACTCAAATGAAACAGAATTGATCCCATGTTGGCTTGAAGTACGTCCAAAATTGAGGTGGTCTACTGGGTATCCATGCATGCGTACACACACACACACAGGCACACACACCCACACACGCGCGTGCGCACACACACACACACACACACACACACACACACAATGACCTTTTTATTGATACAATGTACTTACCTTTCTGTAAAGTTTTTCTGTAAAGTTAATCCGAGTCATTCAAGCATTAAACATGCACGTCTGCCAAACGACAGATAAGAATAAACAAATAAATAAATGTGTGAGACAGCTTATGAATAGATACAGTCCCCTCTGAATGCACTGTACATTATGCTATTATGCTGTTTAGTCAGAAAACAGGGCTGCAAATCCATACGCTTCAAATATCACAGCAAAAGAGATTTTATTTGTGTTGTTTTTTCCTTTGAAAAGGATTTTCCGTGCTCTGAAAAATCCACTTTGTTGCTGTGACAACACAAACGATTTCGGCGGAGTTCTCAGCAGGTTTATATCATGTCTGAGAGTTATAGTTGTGAGAATTCAGATGTTTCTTTGTAGTCTGTGTATCTCGTAAACATGTGTTTCTGCTAAGCCAGTCAGACCTCTAAATGGTTTCTGGTCTTTGATCTCCTAAACTTAGAATAGCATACCACAAGCATACCACAAGCCAACATAGACCAGCATGACTGCAATGACAGTCACTATGATTCAAATGCAAATGAAAAGTCCTCCTTTGGCTGCTGGATGGCTCAGTTGGTATCGGCACCACGCTGTGGTCCAAGGATGAGTCCCACAGTCGCAGATTGAATCAGGCTTCCTGTGCCTGGTAGCTCCATAGGGCTATACAAAATGGCTGAGATACGCAATGCATAATGAAGTGCGTTGGCCATTAGGTCAGGGAATTATCGATGTCATCCAGGTCCACTCCGCCCATTCAATCCCCACATAGGAATAGATGTAAATGTTTACCCTGATATAAGTTGATATTACAATGCATTTGCTGATGCCTAATACACACTATACTAATGCCATTCAATGCACTCTGGAGCCATTCACAGATTTACCTTTACAGTCACTTTCAATGCTCTTCATGGTAAATGTTTTTATATTTAAAACGGTTAATTAAATTATTTTGATAAGCATTGTTTAATGAAGGCATTTTTTTTTCCCATGTACCTTATAATTGTGCATAGTACTCTCTATCTCTCTCTCTCGATATATATATATATACAGTGGTGTGAAAAAGTGTTTGCCCCCTTCCTGATTTCTTATTTTTTTGCATGTTTGTC
>NC_083763.1:73484986-73504986 GCF_963514075.1 Conger conger | reverse complement strand
TGCGTAACCCTTCTGCGGAACCGGGGGGGGGGAAAGACTGGGGGGAAGACCGGGAGCCCTGTTTTGGGGCCGAGGCTGGCGTGACTGTGCCGGGGCGCCCGTGGGATTGCCTGTAACAGCAGGAGAGCCCCGAAAGGCGGGGCGGAGCAGAACCTTAGGCCGCACGATGCTTTATGGTACACTGACCTCCGCGGTTAGGGGGCGCACCCGAAAATGGGGTGAACCCTCCACCCTCGTTTCCCTGACCAGGGTAGGTCGGGTGGCCGGATGCTCAGTTTAAAAATAATTTCTACAGGTCTAGTTTGTAGTCCCGACAGTGACAATATAACATTCGGGTAGTGACTGATTGAAAAACAGCTCATTCTCTCCCTCTGCACATCTGCTTGTTCATGGTGAGATTTCTGGTGCAAAATGGCCGCCGTGTCTCACCCAGGTGGGTGCTACGGTACAAAATGGCGGTGGATGAGGAGACTTTCTCCCCTCATCACTGTAAAGCATGTTGAGTGTTTATCACCTCTTTTTCTACAGATGTTTATGGGAAGGCCATTGACATGAATCTCAGAGCAGACAGCTACCACCCCGACCTCTCATTAGGAGCCTGAAGTCAATGTGACCATAGCAGAAAGATATGTGGTTCCGATAACTCTCACCAAAAACAAGCCAGGGATCCCACTGAGAGATTTAAGGGAAGGGGCACTGTGTATAAAGATATATGGATCCAGCAGGTCCATGGTCCATTTAAAGGTCAAACCCAAACTCACATTTTTCCACTTGAATGTCAAAAGAGTTGAATATTCCTGCATTTTTCACTCAATACTCTCCTCTGGGAAAGGCATTTAATGATGTTTTTAGATGTGAAAAAACACACATACACAGTTGCTTTTGACCACATTTAAAGCAAAATTTTCAAACATTTTCCCATCGCCTAAATATTTAACAGACCCCAAATGAGATGGACGTTGTTGTTGTGACTACCCACCTGAGAACCAACAAAAAACATTTTGTTTTGACACAATCCCAGAGGGCAACTACAAGAATGGACAATGTGCTTCTCAACATTCACTTATGCGATTGTTTAACCATGTAGGACAACCAATTCAAATCAAAGGATTTGTTACATGTGCACCCAATACCAATATACTTTACATGCTGAGATGCCCTTGTGGTACATCATGTGCAGGAAAATTCAATAGATGCCTTAAGACCGGAATCAGTGAACATCGAATCAGTCAACAGGGGGTAGGAAAAGCCCATCAGCAATGCATTTTACCCAAGCAAGACAACCAATTAACTCTCCTAGATAATATATCAGCATTGAAAAAAAATGAGTAAGTCATGCAGGGGTGGTTGCATTGACAAAACCCCACTGATTCTTCCTCATCTACTGACAGGGGACAGTGAAACCCTGAGGCTTGAATGAAGAATTTGATTTAAAATTGAACATACAGTATGTGACCCGTTCTATCATAATTTGTTGTAAGTCGCGACAGCCTATTCCACGTAATTCAATGTTCATGGTCATCATTTTGTAGAACAATATTGTGGCTGTCATAATCTGCATGGCTTAATGTCAAATTCAAAGTGAAAGTATTGTTTTTTAAGCAAAGTGAAAGTAACCCAGGAGTTGGGCATTGTTTGCAGACTAGCCAGCTTGACATCAGCTGCGTTATCGGCTACATGTTACAGTATTTGCTTTCATGATCTGTTCGTCTTAATGTTGAGAGTAAATGTTCAGAGTAAACACAGTTTTAAAGGGTTTCTACATAAGATGTCAGTTCAAACCAGCTCCCAACTCGACATGGTTTAGCAGGTTGACTATTTTAGGCCAGCTCACAGCTTGACATGGTTTGACCACGTTTTGATACAGCTGGTAGCTGCTGGTTGACTAGCTACCAACTTAGACAAGCAAACAGCACTAGTTGGTTGACTAGCTCATACCCAGCTAGACTAGCTTATGACCAGCTTGGCCAAACCCGATTTTCTTTCTCCTTTCACCCTTTGTGTTATTCTTTATGTGTTGACTGTCAGGATCTACTACTTCAGCACGAGTGACTTATCTATACACAGAGCATGAATGCAGACTGCAATTACCAGGCAAACCTGCACACGGTTGTCAAAGGCGCTAGAATCATGTCCGAGTCCAGAGTGCTCAATTACAGAGAAAATATGTGGGGGTTTTTAAACACACATTAATGTAAGGTCACATACTTTCGTAAATAGACTGCATAATACAGCGTTTAACACTTACCCCGAGAGATATGCATACATTACTTCTTTTTTTTTTTTTACAAACTATCCATTTGTGCAGCTCCATATTTATTTATTTGTTTATTTAACTGAATCAACGCATGTTAAGTACCTCATTGAAAGGGAAAACAGCAGCACACCAGCGGGGGATAAAATATTTCTGATACAAGCTACGTTCTATATCACATTCTCACCCCATTCTGTGATATGAACTGCTAACCCTTATACCACACTTCCACCCCATACTGTTATATGAAGCACTAACCCTTATAACCTACTCTCCCCCCATACTATAATATGAAGCAATACCACTCTCACCTCAAACTGTGATAGAAAGCACTAACCCGTATACTGTAACCAACTACCACCCCATACTGTGATATGAAGCACTAACCCTTATACCACACTCTCACCCCATACTGTGATATGAAGCACTACCCCATATATCCCACTGCCACCCAATACAGAGAAACAACACAATAAGTCAATTATAAAGTTACAAGTATACTGGAGCTATAAAAAGCTGTTCCTGGATATTAACTTCCAAAACATCTTGCTTTCATTAGTATAAAATGACAAAATGGTACCCAGTCATAGACCTGGGTCAATTATGTAATTGTTGTGGATTGAAATAATCTTCTGTGCTTGTTCGATCTTGCCTGGGGAAATTGAGCCAACCAATAAGACCAGAAGGCAGAGTTTGCACCTTTTGAGAGTATTCCATAGGTTCTAGTACACCAGCCAAGCTCAGTAAAATGTAAAAAAGTATGTGAGCCCAAAACAATAATATTATTGAAAAAGTCTGCCCAGACGGCCAGACAGTAACTTGCGACTGTAATCAACTTCAGTGGAAATAATTACCATTTAATCTGTGTGACCAGTCTTTGACCAGACAGCAGACAAGTTCCATTAGGATGCTCACAGCTTCCTAGTCTCTCAAGCTCAACAACGTTAATCAAAATGGCTGACTCCTGGGCATGTTCGTGCCATCTTCCTTGCTCTCGCTATCCATAGAGGCATATTTATGCACTCTGCCTCAAGTGTTTGAAAATGAAGAGCGGACACATAAACGCACTTACCACAAATATTGGTCTGGCTCATCTTGCAAAGAAGTCACATTTTGAGAAAGGAAAAAAAAATATGTTGATGAGCAAGTGCATGTTTGACATTTAGCTCATGTTTACATGACGATGTTTACATGGTAATTGGGCCACTCAAGGATTAGCAAAATACAATTATGCTTATGACCTCTCCATCATTCAATAAATCACCAAGATGAATATGAAAAAGATCCGACTTACTTACTTATTTATTTATTTATTTATTTCTTTATTTATGTAATCTATCTCTACTTGCCGGCTTGGTCTCAGCTGCTGCACCGCTGGGGCGGAATAAGAGATACGTAAATACCGTGTCACAGTCTAATCATTATAATTGAAGCAAAGTTGGGCGCGCTGTGAGACCGCGTGTGATAATTGGTCCCCATAGGCTTGGTGGGCTAGAGTGGAACGATGCGGGGATCCCACCGCCTTTTGGTCCACCGCTTTCCATGAGAAATGCCGCTGAGATCCGGACAGACTGACAATCTGAAGAAACGTCAGCTTATGAGCTTAAAAGCAACTGACTGCCAGCCTCACTGTCAAACAGGGCGATGATAATTGGCCATGGGCAGGGATGGTCAATCTTTGAAACGCATGTTTTTGCTAGAATGTATTTCGTATGTGATACAGGTTATTCACCTCTGCTTTTTGTGCTTCATATCTCTGTCACCTGCAAAGCAATCTGTGTCCCCACTATTGAGACTGCAGTCCATATTGTTATTGTGTAAAATAATAAGCTTTTTTTTGTTTAAACTAAAGTAAACGCACTTGTTTTGTTTACAGCTGATATGAAGTGAAAACAAGTGTTGGGAAGGACACTGTTCGGTGTTACAACATGCAACAGCATATGGTAAATATGTGTTCTAGTTTGTAAAATATATTTCCATTTTATTTTTTTACAGTAATGTATTAAACAAAGATAGTTCAAGCATAAACAGACTCCTTCTAAATCATGCACCAAGCTAATTGGCCACCACCTGTGCCCAATTATAGTGATTCTGATTAGCTTAGGATGAAATCATCTACAGAAATGTGCCTGTAGGCTACCTCTGCAGTGTACTGCATCACACCGTGAAGAACGAACTATGAGCAACAAGGAGCTTTCAAAATCACTCAGAGATGATCTTTTTGACAGACATTAGACAGGATATGTAAATGAAAAGGTGTCACTGGACTTAAATATCCCTCGAAACACAGTCAAAGCCACCATTAAGAAGTGGACGGCATATGGCATCACAAAGATTGTGCCAAGATCGTGGCGAAATTAATGCACGAGCAAGGAGCACACTTATCGGAGAGGCCACCAAGAGGCCAGTGGGAAGACTGAGCAACGTAGGCATGTGACAGCACTATTATTCTCCACCTCAGCTGACGTGTGGTGAGCATTCTGACACATTATGACTGTAGTAGCAGGTGGGTGCAACACATTGGTGGTGGCTGAGGTGAGTTTCATCTATATTACCGTAAAGAGATTTGAGTTGTCGGCTGGTGAGAAAAGCACTATATAAACGCGATGAATTATTCATTACTATCCATCGCTGTCCACAATTCTAGGTGGCAGGGTGGCAAGAAGCACCTACTCCAATGGCAGGTTTTGCAAAAACCCAATGCAATGCAATATCCAGAGATTTCTATCCCTGCAGTGAAGCGTGGCGACGGCAGTATGTTTCATCCTATGCTGTGGGGTCGATATTGTGATTACAGACCGCCTACTAAATTACGATGATACCATATGAAGGTAAGATATTCTAAGACCGCATTTCCCTTTCGTCAACATGTGGGTGGAAAAAAGTCAAGGCACAGCAGGAAGCACCGCCTGTACTGAGTACTCCATGTCTGTCACTTCTTCACACCTAACTCACGGTTAAAGTCCCTGGGTTAGGATCAGATCCTCTCGCTGCGTGCCAGTTCTCGTTAAGGCTTCAGTTTTCGAGCTTCGACCAGTCGGCCTTGATGGACTGCCTCTCCCCCGTCGGCAGGCTCATTAGAGCTATTAAATAATAATGGATAATGGATAAGGGATAATGGACACAGAGAAGGCTTCGAGGCTTGCCGCGACGCAGTTCTGAATGATTTGAACATCTGTAGGGGCTTGAGCCGGATTCTCCTCAGATTTGATTGATTTGAAAGCCCTGTTCCGGGCACCGGTGGTACAGGGTCTAAGAGCCCCAAGGGTGACTGTACCGAAGCAGCTATGATGGGAAAAATACAATTTTAGGACCCAGTAAAATCTTACCAACCTCTCCAGTAAGGGCTGTCAGCCAAGGTGTTGTGCTGTGCTTATAGTCATAGGCCTGAAAGAAGAGGATATGTTTTCAACAAAACACGTAGCTGTGAACCAACATATAAATGAAATAAAATAAATAAATTTATAAATAATAATAAAAAATTAGGACTTTCTCAGAATGGGCCAGCGTACCAATCTCCGTGACGCCGTTCTGCCATTTCAGCACTTTCCTCTTTTTGGGGAGCAGCAGTATGGACCGGCACATCAATCAATCTGTCACTGAGGAGGAAATGAAGGATTTGACAGAAGCAGGATAGTCTGCACAGGGCTGCTGACGAGTGTTACCCTTTCTTATGAGGATGGGCAGCCTCAAATGGGCAGTTTAGGCTGGATAATCGTCAGCAGAAAGTTGTCAGTGCTGTTTCCTTGATATCCAGTTGTATATGTGGATGGAGAAAGTGGCTGAAAATCAATCTGAAAATCATTCTGAAATTTAGCACAAGTAGTATGCAGGCAGTCAGTAGCCTAGTGCATGACTGGGACCCTGGAAGATCGGTGGTTCAAGCTCTGGTGTAACCACACTAAGATCTCCACTGCTGTTGGGCCCTTGAGCAGGAGACAATCCAGCCTGGAGTAGTATGGGGTTAAGGGCCTTGCTCAAGGGCACAACAGCAGTGCAGATATTATACCTTTAAGACTGGGAAATGCCACAGCTTTAAGCAACACAGCAGCAAATGTCTGGGCCCTGCTTACTCTATGCAAGATAGCAAAGCATTAAGCTGAAATAAGTACTGTGTTTATCTGATCTTAAATAACAAAGTACTGTTTGTCTAATCCCAAATAACAAAGTACTGTGTTTATCTGATCTCAAATAACAAAGTACTCTGTTTGTCTGATCTTTAATAACAAAGTACTATGTTTATCAGGTCTCAAATAACAAAGTACTGTGTTAATCTGGTCTTAAATAACAAAGTACTGTGTTTGATTAATCTGAAATAACAAAGTACTGGGTTTATCTGATCTCAAATAACAAAGTACTGTGTTTTTCTGGTCTCAAATAACAAAGTACTGTGTTTATCTGATCAAAAATAACAAATTACTGTGTTGTTCTCGTCTCAAATAACACTGCTATATTCTCTGCAAAAGGGTTAATTTTAATGTGAGTCTTTACCTTGAATGCCATATATACATATATATATATAAATGCCAACCATAATGATGCTGCATTGAAGTAAGTTCTGACTAGATGAGACTTCCAGGCTTGAAGTCAAACAACATTAGTCTTCATTTACATTTCCGTGAGGTTCTGCAAGGACCAAAAAGAAGGAGAAAGGAGCACATTTTTCATTAATTGGAGGTCAAAGTTAAGGACAAATGTTGAATAAATTCAACTCACAGTTATTCCCCTGCATCTTTTGGCTCTCAGTCAAATGCAAGTGTTAGTCTTGTTCTTCTGTAACACAAGTCTTCCTGTTCAGCAATCACCTAATTTACAGTAAAAAGACAAATGCTGTATGTGGGGGAAAAAAAGCACAGACAGGGAAAATAAAAACCCACCTTTATTTGCATTCTAAAGTTAAAAGGGGCTGTGGCTAGGCATGCTAGGCATTAGCGTAGCATAACCCTGGGTCTGTGGCTAGGCCCAGTCATTAGCGTAGCATAACCCTGGGTCTGTGGCTAGGCACAGTCGTTAGCGTAGCATAACCCTGGGTCTGTGGCTGGTGAGGCTTTCCGTCTTCAGCAGCACGGGTCAGGTGTCGGCCTTTTTTCGATCAGAATCATATGAAGAAGCAGCTACCTGCCATCGTAATTGTAATTAATTTCTGTGTAATCACGGCCAACATGGAGCCCGTCTGGGCAGCGAGCCAGTTGGAGTGCCTGGACTGTGTCGGAATGCATTTCAGGGCAACAAGGGCTTCACCCACCCAAAAAAAAAATAAATAAACTGGAGTGGGAGATTTTATGAATTAATTTTGGAGCCAACATCAGCTTTTTGCGCCTTGGTATCACTTGAGATTATAGAGGCAGACATTATTTATTTATCAATTCACCAATGCCAACAATGCAATACTTTTTGGGCCTGATTAAGCATCTATTTATTTCCTGAAATTTAATTTGTTTCAAAATAATTACTCGTAACATCTAAACTGTGATTAAAATGGTGATTCTCGATACATTACTGGAAGGAAAATAGCTGCGTAATTTTGTTTTGAAAAACATCAGGACTACATTGATTTGCTTATTCATCTGTGCAAATGACAGACATTTTACAATACTTGCCTATTTATTGCTGCGGCTCCTATTTAAAATTTGAATCACAGTCCAATGCAATTGTGAGCATCTTGCCGATGTAATGCAGTAGTCAGACTGTGATTAAACCAAAGAATCCGGCCGGAATTGCTTACAGTGTCATACTGCCATTGCCTGAGAGGTTTACCAGACGTTTCGGATAATGACAGTAGCCAACAGTGAGGGATGGCTGGAACTCATTATTCAGTTTCATATTGGTTACAAAAAAATGCTAAAAACAGCAAGAACATGTCAATTTATGAGTGATTTGTATTTTTAATAGCAAAACACTCACCAACACCTCACCAACCGATGTTATGGTAGATCGATGGAGCTTTTATCCAAAGCACTTTACAATTGTGATGCCTCTCATGCACCCATCCACACACCAGCGGTAAAAGGCTGCCATGCAAGGCATCAACTAGCTCATCAGGAGTTGGGTATCTTGCACAGGGACACTTCCACCCATCAAGGGGATCAAACCAGCCACCCTCCGACTGCCAGACGATCTTACCTCCTGATCTAATGTCTCCCTGTGATGCAGTGACACTGTTGGCCTGTGGCACCTAGTGACATCCCCCTGCCTGCATTACCCAGTGACATGTCTGCCTGGAGTTACCCGCTGACACGGTCAACCTGCATTACCCAGTGACATGTCTGCCTGGAGTTACCCGCTGACACGGTCAACCTGCATTACCCAGTGACATGTCTGCGTGGAGTTACCCGCTGACACGGTCAATCTGCATTACCCAGTGACATGTCTGCCTGGAGTTACCCGCTGACACGGTCAACCTGCATTACCCAGTGACATGTCTGCGTGGAGTTACCCGCTGACACGGTCAATCTGCATTACCCAGTGACATGTCTGCCTGGAGTTACCCGCTGACACGGTCAACCTGCATTACCCAGTGACATGTCTGCCTGGAGTTACCCGCTGACACGGTCAATCTGCATTACCCAGTGACATGTCTGCCTGGAGTTACCCGGTGACACGGTCAACCTGCATTACCCAATGATATGGTTGGCCTGTGTTACCCGGTGACATGCTTGCCTGAAGGTACCCAGGGACACTGTTTCCCTGTGTTACCTGTGCCATGTTAGCCTGGACTTACCCGGTGACACAGTCAACCTACGTTACCCAGTGACACTGTTGCCCTGCATTGTTAGCTGTCGTCAGCCGGCAGTCCGTTTCCCATGAATGTCATTACGTGAGATTACACTCCTGGTGCCATCCATTGCTTCAGGGAATACCGTCAACGGCTTTACATGCAGTCTCATATTCAGATATCAACAGGGACATTCCAAATAAAACGGCATTGTGTAATCTGGTGTATCAAATTAATTCACTCAGCCGTACAGGCGGCGACATAATCCATTAACATTCTGTTTTATGAATTAATATTTGAGGGATATTAGTCGCTATCGCTCATGCGAAACACCTAAATCGGAATTATGTGTCGGGGATACTTAGCGATATTTTGTGCGCAAAGTCGGCTGATTCGCGAGAACAACAGCTTCTCATACATCAGAGCATTGTGAAGGTGTCCTCACTCCTCCACTCGTGTTTTAATCCTCTTATTGGCAGTTGTATGAGGCGGGGGCATTGAATGGAGGGATTAAGCGCAGAAACCTCGTTTCGCTGGAGCGGCACATGCGTCTGATTCAGATTTCGGCGTTCGGTCCTGACGTCGGAGATTTTCCGCAGGGCTCATTACTGCGTATTTTGCAGAGGTGTCATTTTGAAAAGAGTAATGGAGGGACAATTTCCCCCTGAAAATAAAACATGCAGATACGGTCCTCCTATCCATCAGGATGTGGCTGACTAGAATGACTAGAAACTCTGCAACGGATGTATAAACAGCACTTTGTTTAGACTACGTGTTTGCATGTTGACTAAAATAATGTTACTTTACTGTGCTTTATTTTACGACCTTACTCTGCTTGATATAAAAAGTCATGTTTTATACTAAAATGGCGGAGACTGCCTGTCTCTTCAATTCATGCTTGACCACCTTGTGTGTGTAAGTACTGGACTCTTTCTGCTGAGAAATAAATCCTTTCCTTCTTGGATATACGTACCTGGTCCTGCCTGGTCATTATAAGGAGAGAAATTCCTCGGCTCAACCCCAGGAATTAATTTCCGAGGTCTCCTTGGCCAACTGACTTTGTTTCACGCGCCGTGAAACTACAGTCAATCTATTACGCCTTCCATTGGCCAAAAACAGGGTGACCTCACGCTAAATGCGGGGCAATAATATGGTGGCACGTCCATATTTTAAACGGGAAGATAATGGCTTTGCGCTGATAGCACTGAGCCAAAGGCATTTTCAATGAAATGCAGGCAGAATCGGCCCTACACGATTTATCAGTTTCTCAGCTCCATGCCTAGAGCCATTTCCCATATCCAGTTAACACTTCCAAGAGCCTGTTTTTTTTTTCACAATTCAACACAACTCTCAGAAATAAAGTGACAGTAGAGGCACGTTTCAGTTATTAAAGGATCAAACATTCCCTGATAGTACAAATGTACATTTTCCAAGCAAAAAAACCCCAAAACAAATTAGTTGTATTGTTGGCTACGGGTACAATTCTATGCTCCTATAGGGTACCGCCCCAGAGACAAGCATTTATCGCAATTTCATATCTACATTTCTGAGAGTGTAAGTCGCTGTTCTAGAACATTCTATAACTTTGGGTTGGGTCTTTCCTGGTTCAATAAATCTGGGTTATGGATATTATGGTATGCAAGATAAAGGTACCGTTTGTTTATTTTTAACCTTCCTGTCGTGTTCGGGTCAAATCTGACCGATTTACAACTTAAAACACTCATAAATATTGTGTTTTACATCTGATTGCCTCAAGGCCTTATGATATCCTCCACACTATGCACTTGAACATATAAAAGTGATGATCACCACTTTCATTGAATTTTGAGTGTTTTAGTCAACCTTGTTACACCTGTGGTGTTCCCGGTCAAAAGTGACCGCCATAGGAAATTAATGGGTATCCAGACTATATTCATCCATCAGATCAGAAAACATCCCCATACATACCACCCCATGCACACCACCCCAACACAGACACACACACACACACACACACACACATTTCAGACTGAACAATCTCTGTTATGTGAACCCATCTCTTTCCCGCGCTTATGTGCCGATCCTCCCATGTGAACCAACTTCCTGATGAAACAATGTATCATATCTTCACACAGACTAGACAGGTGTCTGTTATGTGAACCCATCTCTTTCCCGTGCTTTTGTGCCTGCCCCCCACGTGAACCACACCTTCCAGACTAATCAATGTATCATATCTTCACACAGACCCCATATATATAGCTTGATGTTTGCCTTGCACTCCTTTTACTCTGAGCACAATGAGTAGGCGACTGACCAAGCGGTTATCTGTCAGAGAGGCTCTGGAGATAATTTTCGATGAAGAGGGCACTGAAGTTGAACCAGAGATAGAGGAGGATGTCTCGGAAGTGGAAGACAACAGAGATTTGGATCCAGATTTTGAGGAGACTGACCAGTCAACAGATGGAGAGGGAGAGGTGCCTGAAGAACAGGCACCTGAGGAGACATTCCAGTCCAAGAGTGGAGACTTGCTCTGGTCTTCATCCCCCCGGGACAAAGGAAGTAGAGCGAGAGTGGAAAACATAAAGATGACACCAGGGCCAACACGGTATGCAACATCTCATGTGGATGACATCAAGTCCAGCTTCCAACTCTTTTTACATTGTCCATTGAGTCCATTGAGGGAATTATACTGGAGACGACAAACCTGGAGGGGAAGCATGTGTTTGGCGACACCTGGAGAGAAATTGACCAGGTAGACCTTTAAGCCTACATGGGTCTGTTGATTTTAGCAGGAGTATATCGCTCAAACAATGAGGCTACAAAAAGTGGGATGCAGAGTCTGGCAGGTCTATGTTCCGGGCAACTATGTCCTTACAACAGTTTCATGTCCTTTAGAATTAATCGATTCGATAACAGAGATACACAACCCGTCCGCTGACGAAATGACAAACTGGCTGCCATCAGGAACTTCATGTTGAGGAGTTTGGTCTTTGTTTTTCCATTTCTTTTTCACATTACAGTTCATTTTGGAATGTTCACCATGACTCTGAGACATTGTTCACAGCTAAAGAGAGTTAAATAAAAATTTGGCGGTGATAAATGGTTTTTGTGTTCATTTAAGAGCAGTTAAAACAGACCGGTCAAATTTGACCGGGAACACTAAAGTAAGGGGTGGGGGGTGAACACAACAGGAGGGTTAAGTGGCTCAGGTATGGCACTAACAGACAGTCAACTGATTTTAGTTGACTAATCGATGACACTTTTGTTGAGATGGGTTTTAGCCATTGCAGTAGTGTTCAGGCCAATGACTGAAAGCTGCATTTCGACCTGCTGTCGTTCCACCTATTTGGGCTGGTAACTGACCAGAAGTGTAACTTACTGAACGAGACAGCTGAAGAAGTTTGTCATATTAAAATATGCTTGACTAGATATGTGAGATGAAACATTATGCAGTGCAGAGTCAAACGATGCAAACAAAAAGTCAAAATCGTGAAAAAAGAACTGTCGATGTGCATTTCATATTTTTCGGTTTATGACTCAGAGTGATTTGTTTTTCCGGCTCTGCTGTTGTGATTGTACAAATCCCATTTGCCTGAAAATGTACTTTGCAGCCTGAAAAGATAGCTCATTATCCACTACCAGAGAATGCAACTGCTCAGAATAGGCTGCTCCATTTGCATAATGCATGGGCAACATGGCTCCCATTCCTCTCACGCCGGAGCGACTGCCTGGTGGAGTCGTGCGTCATTAGTGTGCTGATTTCGCAGTGATACCTGCCTCTCCTAGCCTGAGGGGGGCGCTGTCACACGCCCTGCCTGGCACAGGGCACACTACTAAATGAAAACGGGTGACTGTCATCTTCCTGTCGACAGAGCTGGGCCTGGAGGGAAGGTGAGAGAACGCCATTTCAAAACTATGAAAAAATAATGGTAAAATAGTAAAAATAAAGTACCTGGAATACATAATGTAATAATTATACACTGTGTTACAGGAAGGAAACAAAACACCTCAGCGACCCCTAGTAGTAGTTCCACCGTGCACACACACTTTCCTTTCATTTCCTTCCTGTCTGCCTGTGCATTGCTACATGCACGCCTGAGCGACTTCTCTGTTGTACATTGATCTCTTCCATGAGTGCACGGTTTGCGCTGGAGAAACCCCCAGGCCCGGGGCTCTGTGGAGCGTGTCGGCAGGAAGGCAGGCCCCTCAGCCCTGTCAATGCGGCCGTTTATAACGCCAGCCTCCCTCCCGGAGAGCTGGATCCCCCAAGCCCAAATCCCACCCTGTTGGGTTGGGCGGTTACAACACAAGCCCCCAAGCCCAAACCCCACCCTGTTGAGTTGGGCGGTTATAACACAAGCCCACAAGCCCCCAAGCCCACAAGCCCAAATCCCACCCTGTTGAGTTGGGCGGTTATAACACAAGCCCCCAAGCCCAAATCCCACCCTGTTGAGTTGGGCGGTTATAACACAAGCCCCCAAGCCCAAATCCCACCCTGTTGGGTTGGGCGGTTATAACACAAGCCCCCAAGTCCACAAGCCCACAACCCCACCCTGTTGAGTTGGGCGGTTATAACACAAGCCCCCAAGCCCAAACCCCACCCTGTTGAGTTGGGCGATTATAACACAAGCCCCCAAGCCCAAACCCCACCCTGTTGAGTTGGACGATTATAACACAATCCACACTATCAGAGATAAGAATAATAACTTGCTATTTAGTGGAAACCTTTTATCCAAAGCAACACGAAGGGCCCAACAGGTGCGTGGATTTTATCCCGGCTACACCGGGGCTTGAACCACCGACCTTCCAGGTCCCTGTCACACACCTCAGCCACTAGGCCACTGTCGGCCTGGCATGGAGGAGTGCCAGCCCAAACCACACCCGCCCTCTCGAGCGCACGGCGATCCCCGACCAGCGCCAAGGCCCGACAGGACACAGTTCTGGCCAAAACCCGTCATTAGAGCTCAGCCAATCACAGTCCACCTGACATTTTTTTTGGCAGGCGGTATTATCCGCGGCAGGCAGAGAGGAAGCCATTTTCATTTGGCCTGTTTCAATCCTGGCTGCCCATACTGAGAGACGCCTATCTGCATTAGACCACATGCTATGATAATTAATATTTATCCCCTACAAAACCAAAAAAAATAAAAATTATGCTGGTTCTATTGCCAGCGTTGATGGCTAATGTGGCATCCCAGCTTGTGAGTGTCACTGTTGCTGCTATCAGACCTTGTGTTGTGTTTTTTCAAATGAATATTTCATGTATATAATGACAAATGACAGACAGAGTATGCCACAGCAGCAGAGTCTGCTGTCTTGCAGTGGCATCTGGATGTTAAGTTTGCATCGCCTTGTCATATTACTGTACGCCCTGACAAGAATTTGGACTTTGCTTGAATATATTTAAAGCCTTTTATGAAGGACGTTCAACAGCATGAGGCTTTCATTCCAAGTTGTAACAACGGGTAAGTTCAGGAAGCCAATTACTGAGACATAAATAATCACCTTTTCACACGTCGTTGTGTCTGCCAGGGCTCTCAGGACTGGGAAGTGTGACATGATTAGATTGTACAAAGATGGTACATGTGAGTGTATGTGTGTCTGTGAGTGTGCCTGTGTGTGTGTGCGCGTGTGCGTGCCTGTGTGTGTGTGTGTGTGTGTGCGTGTATGTGTGTTTGTGTGTGTGTGCGTGTGTGTACCTGTGTGTATGTGTGTGTGTGCATGTATGTGTGTGTGCCTGTGTGAGTGTGCCTGTGTGTGTGTGTGTGCATATGTGTGTGTGTCTGTGCCTGTGTGTGTGTACGTGTACCTGTGTGTGTACGGGTTTGTGTGTGTGCTTGTGTGTGTGTCTGTGCGTGTGTGTGTGCATGTGCCTGTGTGTGTGTGTGCGCGTGTGTGTGTGTGTGTGTGTGTGTGCATGTAAACCCCAGAAAAGGGTAAAATGTCTACACGCAGTATGTACATCTGGGATCATACATGTGAAAAGCCACAAACATCAGCAATAAAACAATTAAATATCTCATTCTGAAGGAAGCATCAGTCTGATGAGTTCTGTGAGTCTGTAGCCAGTGTGTTTCGCTGAATGAAACTGCATCATGTTGCTAATAGACACGCCTTCATGAGACAGGTTGGAAACACACAGCACTGCAGATATTGCAGTGAAAGCTGATCTTATTTCAAGCATTCACGACACCCTGGTGTCACTGTACAATACAGTATGTTCACAATGCGTGTTACCTGTCAGTCTCAGAGGTTCATATTACCCAAAGAAGACCGCCCCTGGCATCTTAGAAGCTGAATTTTAGTATGGTACCGCTGTTACTTCACAAGAAATGTACTTTTCTCAGATTTTTATCTTAATCGTGAACTTCTGCAATGCCCCATGCTACCGTCTTTGAGCAGCCTACATGGATTCAGAACCTTTCTGATTCATTCTGCTCTTAATCATTGACATTCCATATCCAAAATGAGTCCTACGATCCAAATGATACCTTTAAATCATGTCTATAAATACACCCACATCAAAACTAAATCATCAAATAAATAGATTAATAAATACATCTTTGAACCTGAACTCCAGTCTTTAAGATGTTAGTCTGCATCCACCGATGCTAATTGCATGGTTCCTTGGGGATATGCTATTAATTTATTTCCAAAATATACATTTTTAGCGAGGGCAGTGCATCATCTTCATAAGTGAATTGAGCGTGTGTTTTTGGAAGCTCGCCGCGGCTCATATTAATCTGGTCATTAGGGTCTTTTAAGATTGATAGTGTCCTAATGTACTCGATAGCTCCTCATCCTCCGGGTCTTGTTACGGGTCTACATTAGCATCCCTGTCTTTAGCATAGCTCCGAGCTGTAAATCAAAAGAAGCACATCTCTGCATTCATATTCCCCTGTACTAACAAGCAAACCCATTCACACACATCCACTTCTTCATATTTTTTATAGAAGAAACATCGTATCTGACAATATATATATACAGTATATATGTCTTTTTGCTCGGCGGCACGGATGGTGCAGTGGGTAGCACTGCTGCCTCACAGCAAGGAGGTCCTGCGTTTGAATCCCCGTCAGCCTGGGCCTCTCTGTGCAGAGTTTGCATGTTCTCCCCGTGTCTGCGTGGGTTTCCTCCGGGTACTCCGGTTTCCTCCCACAGTCCAAAGACATGCAGGTTAGGCCGATTGGAGAGTCTAAAAATTCCCCGTAGGTATGAGTATGTGAGTGAATGGTGTGTGTCCCCTGCGATGGACTGGCGACCTGTCCAGGGTGTATTGCCTTTCGCCCAATGTATGCTGGGATAGGCTCCAGCCCCCCTGCGACCCTGATCAGGATAAGCGGGTTCAGATAACGGATAGATGGATGGATGGATGTCTTTTTGCTTGGTATATGTATTTATTTTCTGTTACATAACAAAGGTAGTCTGCAGACATCTGAAAACTTCTGACAAACTGTGCTTTGACTTGTTTTTGGAGTAACGGAGCTCTCTGTGGTGAGAGAGAAGCCTCGCGTCTGATGAAACGCACGACGGAGCAGCGCCGCGTAGGATTCCCCCGAAAAAGTTCAACAACTGATGATTACAGGAAGAACAGAGGCAGGAGAAGGAGAAGGAGAAGAAGAAGAACAACAACAACTGTGACGGCATACGGCGGGCGTACTGTAAGTCGCGCGGCGCGATTAGCATTCATGTCCCGCCGCTGCGCGCCTCTGTCCTTGTCACGATCAGCGGGCGGGAAAGCGATGACAGCGTTCGGCGGGCGGTGGATGCGCCATGAAACGCGCCGTCTGCGCGCGCGTTAGCGGTTAGCGGTGACGGGGGGCCGGGCGGGGGCCGTAACAGGGCTAATCCAATGTGCTTAACGGCGTTAGACCTCCACACGATTTATGCCGTTCACGTCAAGGGCTTAAAATGGTGTTCTGAATGACTGGCCGTTAAGGCATCCCGGGGTGCTGGTCGCGCGGAGTAAAATTAATGTTGGCAGAGCCACCTACTGTACACTGCCATCTGCAGTACAGCACGGCTAAACATTGAGCGCAATGTCAGCTCTCACATTTTAATTATTATTATTTTAAATTATTCTACAAGCCAAGTGTCCCTGCTGAGAGCGTTGCTGTGGGTCAGTGTTATTGACAGAAAAAAAATGACGACAAAATTTAGTATATAAAACATCATGTACAAATTCCAAGGACAATGTGAAGGAATAAAACGTGGTTTTACTGTAAAAAGACTGAAACATCAAAAAAATAAGACTGCCAGTTATCTCTCAAAAGAAAATATCGGTTTTGTGATAAAAGTCCAGACCTTGGACTGCCAAGGCAGTCTCAGTTTGAGGAAACAACATTTTTAAATGTTAATTGCTGTGCCACTGTAAAAGATGCACAGTAGTCGGTATAAATCTTTCAGTGACACAGCATTTAACACTCCTGTGTACCTTCAGAAAGACTGTCTGCAGGCTTTATGTAAATGTTCCTGCGTAAAATGTTTTGACGATTCTGGTGAAAGCAGAGTATAACAGGTCATTAAAGACCACGCATGGCTGACCACAGCAACACAATGCACACTGTGAGCTCACCAGACACGCTCAGTGGAATATTCATCTCCGCGATCAATATTTACACAAACATTACAACTTTAGAATGCATAGTGACAGTATCAGACCATTCCAGACATCACTACTTACATTCATACAAATGCACGCATGCAGGAATGCAGGCACACACACACACACACACACACACACACACACACACATACACATAACACACATGTATACACACACACACACACATAAACCCACACACACACACATACACACACACACACACAGACACACGCACACACTCAGCACTTACACACACACAGACACACGCACACACACACACACACACGTACACACATACACATAACACACATGTATACACACACACACACACACGCACACACATAAACCCACACACACACATACACACACACACACACACACACACAGACACACGCACACACTCAGCACTTACACACACACAGACACACGCACACACTACTACAAAGCCACAACAGTAATGGCCACCCAGGAAGTGAATCCTCCAGGTTACACTTGTGGTCCCTGACCCCTGTAGCTACACCACTGTCCAGCCCTGCTGCTGCTGCTTCTGGGTAAACGTGTCATCTCTGCGCTGCCAATTCACATCACCTTTTTATTTATAGTGCTCCGTGAGCAGCTGTCCTAATTATGATATCTGTTTTAGACACAAGAGAGGAGTCCTAACGCAGGAGAGAAGATTCATCTTTTGATTAAAACGCCCTGCATTGGAAGAAGACTTCTCATAACAAATCTTCCACACGCAGCGGCATGCAGAAGGCTCAAGTTACCACATCCCCTCAGCACATTATGAATTGTAATAATAATTTCAAATATTTATTGAATGTATGTTTTATTGATGGCCTTTGGTGCTACTCTCGAGGATTATCACTCCTTTGTTCTGCAGCAACAGAATCTGAATAACTACAAAGATGTAAACCCTGTCAGGAGATTACACTGCAGAAGTGTGTGTATTATCAGGCTCCTGAAGCATTGACCAAACTAACTGCACACCCCAAAGTGATGTGATGTTCATTCACTGAGGAGTGGGGCTTCTTCTCTGGCATATCCTCCTAAAACCAGGCAATGTATGTACTGTACCCCATAGGGGACGTGTGTCTCTGGTCTGTAATAGGTAGACCAGTACACCAGCTTGTTTAAATAAATACTAATAATAATAAAGCCAATCACCGGGTAGCAACTGAATGCTTAAAAACATGCATATATGGTCAAGAGGGTCACCTGTTTCTCAGACCAAATGTCAGAATGGGGAAGAAATTGGATAAATGGTAAATGGTTGGCATGTACACTTGATGCTTCTCATTGGCCCATTCATACAGGCACCAACTAGCAGGAGATTCGGGGGTTAGGTGTCTTGCTCAGGGACACTTTGACACATCCAGGACGGGATCGAACCGGCAGCCCTCAGACTGCCAGAAGACTGCACTTACCACATGTCACCCCCAAGTGACTTTGACCATGCAATGATTGTTGGTGCCAGACAGGGTGGTTTGAATATCTCAGATCCAGAGTTTGCACATAATGGTACGAAACCCCCCCCCAAAAAAAACAATGTTAATTCAACACTAGCAGTGTGTTTACCAGTACACAAGGGACATAAATCCATTCCGTCAGAGAAAAACTTACTCTGTCAGAGTTCATTTAACCCCATTTTCTGTCTATATCCAGTTTTTTGCAAAGAAATGTCTGTATTGACTATGTGTAGTCAGACACACTGTACATAACCTATGCCACTGGTCAATTTCTCCTCCAGCTTCATCCTTTACCGTGTCTTAGCGCTGTTTTTATCAGCTCAGTATATCACACCACTATGGGGCATAATCATAAAATATTTATTTCTTCCTCCTATTTATTCCCTCTTGTCTGAGAACAACCAAAGGAGATTTTTGCCCTTCGAATACATATTTCATTCTGACAATTTAAGTTTCTCTGTTGGGAAATTCCAAACTTACTCAGACATTCTGGTCAATTTATTTATTTATTTATTTGTTCTCTTATTCTCGTATTATGTTGTATGGTAAGAACTGAGGAGAAGGTGATTGGGGGGTTGGGACTATTGGGGCTACGGTTTTAACCCATGCTCTGTGATGAACTCTGTGACCCACCCCTGGGGGGGTTAATATCCCTGCTGATACTCTGCCTTTGAGCTCTTCAGCAAGGAGTTGGAGGTGGTTTCCACCAGTGCTGTCTCAGGTCATACAACATACACACCAGCCACTGAAGCCTGCGCTTCAGACATGGGACGGTCTGCCTGACTACCCATGGTGCTGAAGCATCTGAGTGTGATGCATACTTTCAGCACTCATTAAGAGGTATGGCAAAGATGCATACTTTCAGCACTCATTAAGAGGTATGGCAAAGATGCATACTTTCAGCACTCATTAAGAGGTATGGCAAAGATGCATACTTTCAGTACTCATTAAGAGATATGGCAAAGATGCATACTTTCT
>NC_083763.1:73459986-73479986 GCF_963514075.1 Conger conger | reverse complement strand
TAGCAGTCAGACGGGAGAAAACAGCTTGACTCCCTCTCTGAGTCAGTCAGGTGTCAGAACGGATGTGAGACTCAGCCGCGAGTCCTCACAGGCTCCAGGTCAATCGCCGCTCTCCGCGCCCAAAATGGAGTCTCTGAAAACCTCCGGGGATTCAGGGAGCAGGAACGATCGAAGACTATTCCCATCAAAATACGGATTAAAGGGAGAACAAAAATGTATAAATAATACATTAATTAACGAGAAAGGAAAAAGAAAAAAAATATGACCAAAGAGTACAAAACAAGGCTTTGAGGTCCTGGTTTAGGTTGTTCTACCTTAGCAGTGGTGGCGTTGGCTCAGGCGGTAAGATCAGTCATCTGGCAGTTGGTGTCTGGCAGTTGGTGGGTCGGTTCGATTCCCGCCTTAGGGTGTGTCGATGTGTCCCTGAGCAAGACATCAAACCCCTAGTTGCTCCTGACGAGCTGGTTGGTGCCTTGTATGGCAGCCAATCGCCGTTGGTATGTAAGTGTGTGCATGACTGGGTGAATGAGAAGCATCAATTGTACAGCGCTTTGGATAAAGGCGCTATATAAATGCCAGCAGTTTTCCATTTACCGTGGTGATGATGTTTGGCTTTTGTGCGGACGTGTGTTACATCAGTGAATGCGTTTTTGGTGGGTCCAGTCATAGGGCAGTTTCACCTGCGCTCTGAATTTGAGGTGAGCGAAAGGTGAACAGTGACCATGGCACTGATGAATGTCTGGTGCTGAACCTCCATGACGGACTAATTGCAGGTGATGAGCCGCCCCGGACCTGGGAAAGAGAGGATGAGAACCTCACCTGTTGAACAAAATGGCACACCTACTGGTACATGCATTCATGTGAGGTTTCAAATAAACACCAGCAGTGCAGAGATGCCTCAGTCTTGTCTATGTGCATCTATTGTGGCTAAAACCAAGCCTGTTCATCCCTAAAAGGTGATTATGAACATGCATTTCAGCAGTATTTCCAGACTATTGGCTTGCATTTGGGCAATATTTGTAATTATCATTCACTCCCTAAGTGCTATGGTAACTGAACAACGGTGCTTCCTACTGAACTCATACTGAACTGAACTTTGTGAAGAACAAAAAAATGCAAATGTGTTCAGAGAGAGAGCAAATCAAATACACCAACCCAGCATGAATCTGGGGGCTTGTTCCACAAAGCAGGATTATTGAGTTAGCCGAATAACTGCACTGGCTAAACAGTTCTTTTTACTTCAATCCATGTTACAGATTTGGAAGGGTTCTGGGTTTTACTTTGTGCAGTTATCCAGCCATCTCTGCGAAAACCATCCAGTCTGCTTTGTGAAACAGACCCCACGAGTGCAGGAATCATAAGGTTCCTTCAGATGTATTTCCTTATTTGGCATTTAACTCTGCACTGTAAATTATCAGTCTCTGATAACACTTTTCCCCGATGCATTAATTTACAGGCCTTCACACTTTCAGTACACGGCTCAAGTGGTTTCAAATCAATTAATGGACAAAGGAAATTAAACCAATTTCAAAATGTATTATTAGCCCAGGAGCCCATAGCAGACATCGAGTAATTAGTAGCCTTACCCGATCTGACCCATCAACCGATTCTGAAATTAATATGGGGTATCAATTCCATGCATGAAGCCCCTTCTGACTTAATGTGACCTGGGTCAAGTCAATGTGAGTGTCCAATTCAGATCAATTACCCACTCATTACCCTGGGAAAGCTGCAATTATGGCTGCGATGAAGGCCAGCATACACATTGGGCCTCTGGACATCCAGAGGTAGGGATGGGCAAGGAGGGCCTTTTCTGTTTCTGGATTTCAGACCAACTTCTGCTCTTCGTTATTTAATTAGCCCAATCGTTTCCTGTTATTTTTTTAACCACATTCTGGGATATGAACAGCAGCTGATAAATGTTCTTGGCTTGTAGCATTTTATTGTGGTCTAATTTACGAGTGAATCGGTCATGGTGCATATGGCTAATTAGCAGACTGAGCCAGGGTAACTGGTGGCAACTAAAAAAAACAACAGTCCTCTTGGACTGGAAGCAACACACTGCAAGACACTGAACCCACCCAACCAACCAACCAATGAACTAACCAACTAACCAAACAGCCAACCAACTAACCAACCAACCAATGAACTAACCAACTAACCAAACAACCAACCAACCAATGAAGTAACCAGCTAGCCAAACAACCAACCAACTAACCAACCAACCAACCAACCAACCAACTCACCAACCAAACAAACAAACAAACAACCAACCAACCAACCAACCAACCAAACATCCAACTAACCAATCAATCAATCAATCAATCAATCAATCAATCAATAAATCAATCAATCAAGGTGCAAGGCCAATTAACTTGGCTCTGGCCAATCAACATCAGAGATGAATGATTGGTCCTGAAACAGACTGTAAAAACCAGCCACTACAGCCCTGCAGGACCGGAGTCTGATGCCCCTGGTAGCAGGGATGTGGTGGTTTGTTTCGGACAGAGATGCACAACAAATCTGTATGATATTTGTTCCACGCAATTACCTTAGTTTTACTTTTCTAACAGATCTATGAATTGTGCCGCTTCACAACTGTACTTGAAGCCAGTACAATCTTTATGATACACTTGAAATCTGCTGCTGTAGCTGTTGCTTATACAAATTTCAGGTCAAGATATGAGTGAGCTAATTAAATAATTAATAACAGTTTGTACAAAATCCCGAAAAGGATCATTCCTTGTGCAAGGGATGTGACTGTGGTCACATTATCCAAACTGACACACACTTCCAACAATTTAACAAGGTAGAAAGGTAAAAGGTAAAAAAAAAAAAAAACTACACACAAATATGCTGACCCAAAAAGAAAAGTATGAAATAGAAGTGGAGACTAAGGTTGTGTTTGACAGAAAAGCTGATCTTCAAAACGGAGCACTCCCCCTTTCCACCAAAAAGTGAGTGCTGGGGGGTTGTGATGACTAAAAATCTTGCTCCCTATCAAAGATGGGGGTGGTGGAAGTGACGGTTGCGGAGATGAGGTTTTCCAAGCGGAGCCTTTCTGAGGTACTGTCTCCCATGAGTGACAGATGCCTCCTACCGATGCGATTGTCCCTCAGCTGAACTTTGCTAAGACGATGCAATGTTAACCCTGTGTGTTCCGTGGTATATCCTCCTGAATTTCCTCTACTTTCCTCACATTATAACGGGTGCATAGGACAATGCATTATGTTTAGACTTATTCATGGCTGCATTTTGCTTTTCAATCAGTCCAGTATTGTTCAGTCGGTTTTTTTTATTATGAGTAAAATGTGCTGCCCAAATCTGTTGTAGGTCAATAAAACAAACAGTTATAACGTCAAGGGAAGAATAGATTTGGAAAATGACAGATAAGATTTGCAGGTTTAGGCCTGGTGTTTTTCCCCCTTCTGTCACTCTGCAGGGGCCAAGAACTCATGGTCAGGGCCAAAGACTGGTAGTTATTCACTTTCCCACTACCCAGGAGTCAGGTGTGAAGACAGTCTGGCCAATCAGTGGCACTAATTATCCGGGAGAAAATAAAACCGGAGCAGGATTTTGATTTGAGGGGCCGGGGTGGTGAACCCTGCTGTAAAGCATCTTATGACAATCTTCTGTAGAAAGATATGATTATCACACGCTCCACCTGATGGCCTTATGTCAATGTCAATCCAGTCCATCTACACGAGGAAAAGGTTGTTTACAGAAAACAACAACCGCAAAAAAAAAAAAATTAATACATTAAAAAAAAAACTGCCAACTGTTGTGTCCAGCAACACAGCCTTGATGTAGGCACCTATCAGCCAGATAAAGGAGTAAAAATTGTCTGTCAGATGTGGACCGCAGTGGAGCGGAATAACAACACACAGAACCTTGACTTATAGATTGACATACCAATGTGTCATACCTACCTATTTTCCGGAAATATAAAAGCAAGTAGAAATCCTTCAACACTTTCAAACTATTTTTTTTATTTTCATTATAACTGTGAAATAGTTTGAAGCCACCGTTTAGTTTTCAGTCTTGCTTTCATTTCAGGATGCACCATTGTCCCATCATTATCTATCATTTATATGAATGGAAATTGGCAAAGGATAAATTCTGCACATATATTAGGAAGTACGTTTTCACACAGAGACTGGTCACTGGATGTAGTGGAGGCAGAAACACTGGGAAACACAAGACCAGGCTTAATACTATTTAGCTTCTCGGAAGACTAAGCAGTAGGTTTGCTTCAGTGGTAGGAAAAGATGAGCATTGCTGGACTGAATGGCCTGTGCTCACCATTATGTTATGTTCTGCTATGTTATTTATGAAAACTGCATGAGCACACACTTCTTCCAAAACACACCTGGGTAAAAAAAAAATGTATTTACTTATTAATCCGTGGGGTGACGGCCATATATATTGATATACCGTATCGTCGATCTCATGAACGCTTTACTGCTTTCCTATTTATTATGCGCGTGATCATAAACGCGGCCCGGCGCTAAAGCATCTCCTCTCGCTCCACGGTGGCCTTGTGTTCTCCCGAGGCTCGGAGCACCTGGCGCAGGTGAATAACGGCGCGGCCGGTGTTTTCGCCATTCTAATTGGCCGTATAACTCTTCCCCAACGTCGCTGCCCATTCATTAAGGCTGAGTTGTTACCGTGGTTCCTCGGTTGCCACGACGCCCAGCACACCCAATTTACAGCGAGGGCCGCATCCTCTGGGGTCGGTGCCCACCCCACACACACACACACACACACACACACCACCACCACCCCCCTCCCTCCCTCGGGCCCCGCTGTTCCACCACCTACACCACCGGTTGTTTGTGTGTTCGTGCTCTAAGCCCTGAAGCCCCCAATAAAGCAATCCCATTAAACCGGAGCGCGCAGACAAAACCGCGTCTAACAGACCGCCGGTGCGCTCAGATACGTTTGGGCAGATGTTCCTCTGTTCAGTTCACTCCCCCTGGCGTGTGTTCATTTCCATAAGTGCACACTCAGTCGTCCCCCCCCCCCCCCCCCCCTTCCTCAAACGTTTTTTTCGGCACATTTAAGCAAGCAAGCCTCAGACGGAACATGTGGAAAACCGCGTTAAAGCAACGTCCACAATTATCAGACTCGGTATAGCATTGTTTAATTTCCTGTGTGCGAGAACTAACAACCGCTCTCAGTCACCGGGGTCAAATAGACTCATTTCCAATGGCACAGCTGCCACAGCGAATGAGAGTCAAGTGGTGAGTAGTTAGTTCATGTTGCTAGGACACTGGTAACAATGCGCCTGGTCTGGTGTCAAATCCTGCCAATACCATTGCGGACAGTGGCCAGAAACAGGTAATTGGCTGCACCTCTCATCAGGGCGGAAGGGGATTCAGTTGATGGAATTTCCCTCATCATAACACACAAGTGCAGTGCCCCCTGCAGTTCCCCTTGTGGAAACATGTTCTCTCCCTCTCCACCTCATCTGATGGTGTGGTGAGCATAATCTGGCACAAAATGGCTGCCGTTGCCTCACCCAGGTGAGTGGTGGTTAAGGAGTTTCCCCCTCATCTCTGTGAAGGCTGAGTCTCCGGCTGGTCAGAAAAGCGCTATATAAATGCAAGGAATTATTATTGTTATTATTAACCGCTGGTTAACTGCACTCCTCCAATGCAGTGACTGCGTGAGGAATCGCTAGTGCAGATAAGCGCAGATAAGCACACGTCACATGCGATCATAGCGATGAGACAGAGCTGTCGGCCGAAGGCTCCACCGCTACGGAATCAGACGCCTGTCGGAGCCAGCTGCCAGCCTGATAACTTTTGGCAAACGCGCCACCACAGTTGTCCAATAGCGGTGGGACCGCCAACCAACTGTCAAGCTTAATTTTAAACCTGAAAAAATCATGTGAAATCACAATTTCATATGTTCCTGTAAGATTATAGTATTCACGTGGGTGAATATGATCCTTTTTCCACTCTCATCTTTTTTTTCATCCGCATGTGTAGTCCCCGTGTTGGGTGTTCACAGTTTTGTGAGACAAAGCTGGTCCTCACCGGGTTGCCAGACCGCTGTAGCACCGATGGGGAGCTGATACTGGTCACCGAGGAGGAACTTTAAGCTTTCTGTCCAGGTCCCCATTGGGGAAATGCAGAGTAAAGTTAGATAGTTGCATTCATATGGCTCTTTTCTCACACTCAAAGCACTTTACCATGATGAGGGGGGACTTGCCTCAAGCACCACCAATGTGCCGCACCCATCTGATGCAACGGCAGCCATTTTGCACCAGAACACTCCCCACACCTTATCTAGGGCAGAGAGGGAGAGAACATTTACTTATGTCATTATTTGGCCAATTGAATCAGGGGATGATTTGGTGGCGGGTTGAAAGGGCCACGGTTGGGAATTTAGCCAGGACACCAGGGAACCACCTACTCTTTGTGAAGAGTGCCGTGGGATCTTTAACAACCACACTGACCCATAATGTCTCATCCGAAATACAGCATCTCCCACAGCACAGTGTCCCCATCACTGCACCGGGGCACTGTGTTGAGTGTCACATCAACCCTCGCAGAGTACGTACGGTCCCTATTGCACTCATACTCTCAAAGAGTCAAATTGACACGGGACATTTCGAGGTTATCTCCCGACATTGCACTACGCACAAGAACTTTAGGCAGATAAACCACCCAAGCGCTGTGTAAACTTTACGTTATTAAAAGGGAAGGTGCACAGAGCAGATATTAAATTGAACTCATAACACTTTCACAACACATCTTTACATTAGCATTTTTCCATTCATGTGCAATGAGCCGGAATCATTTCCAACGCTGTTCATCGGCATCCGTTTCGCTACCTCATGAGCCGGGCCGCTCACGCGCCCGAGTCCACACCTGTACAAAAACAAACAAACAAATACATCAACAAATAAACTAAAAAAAAAAATGAGGGAAAAGAAAAAAGATAAGAGAAGTTCTGGCAGGTGCTGCCACGTCCTTGGACGTTCATCTGGGATGCCTGAGTCCTCCTTTCTGCCCCAGCTGGCCCTAATTACATTCCGCGAGCATACCCCCAATATTTCTGGCACTTTCCGGGCGAAAAATCACTCTACAGTATGTATCCCATTGACATTCAGCTCCTCCTCGGAGCGGGACTCCGGCTCGGAATGCTAAGCGGGAGAGACACGGCGCTCTGATTGTAAATAATTTGGCCCGCGTTGCCGGGGTCGGCGAGGCGGAGGGGGCTGGAGCGCGGCTCTTAATGCCGGCTCCGTCTGCTCCGCCAGATGCCCGCGCCTCGCTACAAGAGACAGGTGCCACCGCGCGTCTCCCGGACGCACCCCCCCCTCGCCCCGCACCCCGATGGAGGGGTGACGGAGTCACCGGGCCCCGCCGCGTAACATAACCCCCCCGCCCCCCCTCCTCCCCCCACCGGGGGGACGGGCATGTGTTCACTTCCTGGAATCTGTTTGTTTAAAAACTGTTTTTTTTATTTTTTATAATCCATTCACTTTTTACTCCCGTACCGGAACAAGGGAAACGTGACTGGTTATTAGGATGTGATAAGTTGACCTGCTAAGAGATAATAGGCAGTGAAAAATAGGCGGGCTAACCGGAGGCAGCGGTAATAAATTGAGGCGCTAAATGGGCCACGTCCCAGGGCTGAATGGGATCTATCTGAGGCCCGGGTCGGGTTCTGTACGCGCGGCTCCGGTGTCGTTTAAAAGCAGAGCGGAAGGGCGTACATTAATAGGTAGGGTTACCGTTTCCGACGCGATAGCCCCTGTCTCTGGTGCTAATGCCCATTCTCGGTTGTGGTTTTCGTCCAACGAGACTTTGTTTTCAGAACTTATGCGGGTCATACATCTCTGGGAACAGGATTTAATAAAACCACTCTATCGAACGACGCTCGGCGCTTAGGATCCCACACGTCCAGGAACTCGTGCTTGCACACTTTCGGAATATACTGTAAATAGGCGTTGCTTTTAAAGAAGCTAAATACGTTTGAATCGATCTGTTTTCATTAACTTGGGAAGGTTTGCTCGCACTTAGAGCTTGGGATACTCTCTTTCAAATGATTTTATGACAGTGAAGTGAGATATTACGCAGCTGGTTGTGTGTGTGTGTGTTAAAGAAACACATCTAATGAAAGGCTAGGTCAGTATTTCTAGACCAGACCCTTTTAAGAACATCAATGTGCAATTTGGGTGCCTTTTTATGAAGACAAAGGTATGGCTTGTAATAAGATTTTCGCAGTGTAATTGAGGACACACCAGGAATCACTTTAGTTAATTATAGAATGAATGGTAGATAAGGCAGTGAAATCACCCATACTTGTACATCCATTTACTTACGCTTATGCGTGCACACACACACACACACACACTCACACACACACACACACACACACAAACACAGAGTATCTCAGCTCTACGTTGTTAGAAGACTGTATGCATCATCATAAAAAGAAAATCACAAGTAGTACCATTCCTTTAAGAACAGGAAAAAAATAAATAGCATAAAATAAAATAATATTTATTTTGGATGTTCTTACAGGGCCTGCACTTCTTGTGTTGTTACAGAAGCTCCCTGTTGGAATGAGTGAGACGTTAATTAAACACAGATGAGTGTTTCCGGCGTGATTAATGGCCTCGCACAGTGCCCCACCTCTGGAACATCGATGCCTCCTCGTTCAGATGTCAGGGGGAAGGCGTTAAACATTCATCAAAAGCGCCGGGTCAAACGAAGACCTGTGACCTGATCGAAGCGCCGTGCTTCTTAATCGCGTCTCCCGTGTTTCCGTCTCTCTGACCGGTCCGAGTACGAGGCCGATACCGATGATACTGATGTTCACGTGTTTGTTCAGTATTAAGGTCTTTTCCATTTTATTATTGGTCCCATGTAAGAACATTATCATATTATTTTCATGAATGTCTTTTTTTTTTTTTTTTGTAAATAGGGCTCATATGTGTGCCACATCGGATTTTAAAAAAATGTCTCAAAATGTGTCCTAAAAGAAGATGTCCATTAAAGTACAGTACATATGGTACTGTAGGTGGGTTCCGTCAGATAGATGGCCAATGGATTAACAAGATACCTGACTGGGTAGACTGCATTTTATTTGCTTTCGGCAAATAATAATAATGATTTTGATACGGCAGATAAACTGGCAGATAAACATTTCCTTATTTCTCCTAGGCAGTCCACTAAAATATGTTTCTGAAAACATTTGAGGAAAGAAATGAGCTATGCATTGGCTGAATATTGATTCATATTTGATCGGCGACACCTAGCTTGAAAATTAAAAAATGAGTTCTGTGTGCCAGGTGGGCTGTGCTGACGTTGTTTACATGGCTCGTATGACAGGTCAGGACCACTGGTGAATGTTGTTCCTACCTTTCCTACCTAAAAAAAACGAAATCAGAGAAAATTGGTGATTGTGCCAAGTTCTCTTAAATCACTCATTTTAGAGATTTAAACGATTTAAGAACAAATCTTCATTCGACTAAGCGTGGTTAATGCACGTTTTTGGGCCTCAATGCTATACCCAATCTACAGCTATAAGACGCACAGGATGTCCATATCAACAAGGAATTGAAAACTTACAGCACCACCTCGACCATAACCATGCATCATGACTACACAGTACCACTATAAATATTACAAATGTATGTTTTTTCAAAAAAATTATTGGTTTTCTGTTCCAGTTATACTGTATCTTTAATGAAAAATAAATATATAGATAAATAAACATTAAACATCTTACATTTGAAATGCTATCTCTGACGCTTGTTCCCTCACCTTCAGATCATTCCGATTTTTCCCCCAGCATTAGCAGGCTCACAGATATTTTATCATGACGAAACGTCATTAAAACAGACCGTGAACGCAGTGCGGATTCATCCGGGCTTCCGTTGGAGTGACAGGCCTGTTATCCGCCGGGAATCCTGATCCGTGATCTGATTTCAGCATCATTCCGACGGCTTTCCAGAGCTTCTTCGGGAAGGCCACGGAGTGATTTGTTAGCGATATCGAGGGCTGAGATCACAGCTGCTACCTGAGGGCATTCCGGGCCAGACGCTTCCCACAGCACCAACAGCTACAAAACCAAAAAAAAAAAAACCTCAAGAAAAACAGCTACAAAACATTTTTTGACTTGCACACAGAATATACTTCACAGGAGGAATCCCCCTGTATGGATAAAGATTATGTTATTCTTGCCTTTCTAGACATTGAGTTGTTTTTCAAACGCTTAGCTAGTCTTGCCTAATATTGATATATCCTAACTAATATAATTACCATATTGTACGTTAGCACACCCCGTCTTTCCATGCCTACTTATTGCAGATAGTGTTGAGTGCTTTGTGCTTTTGAAACAACGGGGTAGCCAGAAGGACACCGATGGACTGCTGCACCCTTGAGAACAAAAAACATAAACAGAGTTTCATTAAATATCCAGCTGCATATGTGAAAGAACACACACGGGATGAGCATCACTTTCCCCGCCTGAGGTGAGCAGAGAAAGGCCATCGTGGAAAATCAGAACCGGTGAAGGATCGCACCAGCTGATGCCATAATGTTAGCTATGCATTGAAATCCCAGTAATGGGAGCAAATCTGCTGTAAGCCTATATGAACCACTGGAAATCCTTCATCAGGGTTTGAGTTAGATTTAGCTAGATTGCCAAAGTAATATGTGATATATGATGCTAGGGAAGATTGGGACTACTTTTGGAAATTAAACCATTTTCACTTCCACTCCCTTTCAGGGGTGGCACAGTGGTGCAGTGGACCAGCAGCAAGAAGGTCCTGGGTTCAAATCCCAGCCGGGCTTTTTCCGTATAGAGTCTGTTTGTTCTCCGTGTCCACGAGGGTTTCCTCCCACAGTCCAAAGACTTGCAGTTTAAGCTAAACGGAGGTCAGACTGATTGCTGTTCGGAATGCGAGCGTGAGAGAATGGGGTGCGTGTGCCCTGCGATTGATTGGCTCTCGCCCCAGTGCATGCTGGGATATGATTCAGCCTCTCCTTGGCCCTGACCAGGAATAAATGGGGTTGATAATGGACGGATGAAGCCACTTTCTTTTAAATATTACACACAACAGATGTAACTTATACATTGTAAATTGTACAAGAAAAGGGCTATATTTCACAAAGAAAGTCTCAGAAAGGTGGATCTATAACACAACCTTACACCCCCCCGGATCTATTTTAGAAGAGACGGCGGGTGATAATGTTTGTTTCTCGAAAGGCATGAGCCCAATCCATCCACTAAATTGCGTTTGAGAGCGAGGCTGTAATCGGTGGCTTACCCTTTTTAATTTCCCAGCGTACCCTTGATCGTACCCTGGTGACCCTCCGGCCTCAGCGTGGAGCCGCAGGATCGGGGGACTTAAACCACAAAAGTGTGGGAGTTTAAGAAAAGACAGACTGAGTCACGGTTATCTAATCTCCACTTAGTTATTGGTATGGGGAGAACTACTGCCAAGCTACATGGGACCACATATGGAACTATCAAAGCAATGGAATATATTTTTGGATGCTTAATGAGGTGGAACTGCAGGATGGTGTTGTCTTAGCATGGACCAAAAGCACCTGGTTGAATCCATGGAACATAAGTCAGGCTGTTCTGGAGGCAAACAGGGGCCATACCCAGTACTACATCAGTACAGACATGTGTCAAATATGTCATTGTTTTGGATTCAAATATTTTTCTATGTTTTACGCTCAAAAGGTGCAAACCCCACCCTCTAGTCCTCATGGTCCTCATCAAGCATAGCAATGTATTCGAATCCAAAACAATGGCGTGGTTGACCCAGGTTCGGCTCGATGTACCCAATAAAGTGCATTCGCGTAGTTGTTTAAAATTCTTCACAAACAACAATCACAGAACAAAGTGCCCGTACAGCTGTGCCCAGTTGGCCTTTTGAGTTCTGGGTTCATTCTGGCATGGCTGGACTGCAGCTCCGGCGAGCTTTGACCTTAAAAAAGCGCTCATCCACCCGGCGTTGCATTAATATGCATGCCGTCAAGGTGGAGCTGTCCCGGGCGGGCAGAAATGGGGGGGGGGGGGGGGGGGGGTAACAGATACAGTATGTGGCCTCAGTTGTGCAGAAAATTCCGGCGTACAAATATGTGGCTTGTGACACGCGGGTGGGGCCGGTGCCGGCAGGGGGGAGGGGGGCGGTTTACGATCGGAAGGTTCCGGAGAAAGGCGATGCGCTCAGCGCCTCTCGCGAAGCGTGACAGTACCCTTTAGCATTATCGCTTACGCCCCGCTCCCCGACTACACCATTATTCACACAGGAGCCGATGCCCTCCCCGTTCATGTGACATTCAGGAGGAGCACTGCTGGGTCAATCCGCAGCGCTCTTTTCCGGAGAATTCACAAGGGAATGTTTTCCCTTTCAAAAATAAAAGTGAGTAATTCTACACTACACTTGACGTGATACACATCGATACATAACAACGTTTCAGGAAAGCGGATGCATCTGTCTTATGTTTCTCTTGTGATTGTTGTGTGTTTGTATGTGTGTGTGTGTGTGTGAGAGAGAGAGAGAGAGAGAGAGAGAGAGAGAGAGAGAGAGAGAGAGAGTGTGAGTAAGTGTGTGTGTGTGTGTGTGTGTGTATTGCCTGCTATTGCAGCCTTTGCAATAATTTTAGGAGTAAAAATCTGTGTTATACTGTATTTTGGTGACATTGGTACAATTCCCAGATAAAAAAAAAAAAGCTTTCCAAATAAATAACCACACCAGAAAGACAACAACAAAAAACACTAAAACTGGTGAATGGAAAGAGAGGAAAGGAAGCACAGAAAGACGGCTCACAGACACGGGAAACGGACTGCCTGGATACTTCACATGGAAGTGACAGAGACACATGTTATTCTCTACACCGCATCCTATTGGTAAATGGACTGCATTTACACAGCGCTTTTATCCAGAGCACTTTACAACTGACGACTTATCACACAACAAAGGCCACGCAAGGTAACAATCGGTGGGAGCAACCGGGGGTTAGGAGTCTTGCTCGGGGGACACTTCGATGCACCCAGGGTGGAGAATCTCCTGAGCTAATGTTGCCATTTCAACAGGCTGATAGACCCTGATACAAGGGCTACATGCTATACAGCACCTGAAACTGATTGTTGTTGTTGTTGTTGTAGTTGTGAAGAAGAAGAAGAAGAAGAAGAAGAAGAAGAAGAAGAAGAAGAAGAAGAAGATCAACAACAATAACGATAATAAGAGCAAGGAGTCATCAAGAATAATCATGCTTGACCGCTGCACGATTATGAAACCTCGCCACATGTACTCTGTCAGGTACCTGAACAGAAAGGAGATGGGGCTTGTTTGAAAATATGCCAGAAAGCATTTGGCTCAGGGTGCTGGGCCATTTCATATTAATTACAAATGTAGCTATCTGGCAAAATAGGCAAACATAAGGGGGCAATTACATGCAACAGTAATAACGCTATTCCCGTTCCTTCATAATTACATTAGTTTAATGAAAATTACCCTTTGCGTTATTAGTTAATAACTCATCGAGGAGGCTATATTTGTGATGAGTCAATTTGGTAATTACTGTGAACATTGATAATACTGTCATAAATTCTTAGTTTTACGGAAGGATTGCGGGCAGCCTGTAGTAGTAGAGCGTAGTGGTTAAGGTAAATAACTGGGACACGCAAGTGGTGGTTCTAATCCCGGTGATCCACACAGCTGTTGGGCCCTTGAGCAAGGCCCTTAACCCTGCATTGCTCCAGGGGAGGATTGTCTCCTGCTTAGTCTAATCGACTGTACGTCGCTCTGGATAAGAGCGTCTGCCAAATGCCATTAATGTAAATGTAATGTAATTACAAAAAAAAAGAAAATAAAAACAGTACATTGCTGCCATGTTCCGCAGAACTGTACATTAATGACGTTTATCAAGTGGGAATGTGTTGACCTGGAAGGATGCTGACATGAAATACACGGTAATAAAGCTAAAGTAATGACAACACGTAATGGAGTGATGCAAGCAAAATAATCGTCCTCCTCCAGTAACGTTTGAGGTGTCCCAGACCAGGCAATTTGGACTAGACTTGCAATGGTGGTGCAAATGGTGCAAGATGGTGCAAATGCCCCGATGCCATCATTAGTATTGCCTGCTTCTGTTACACTACTCATGCTATCACAGACACAATGGTGGCATGTGCATACTGAGAAGTTTTTATTCTGCCAGAAACGAAGAACCAATATCGTGACATTTCTCCCTGCTAACCACCCCACCCCCCCACCCCAGAATGCAATGGTCTATATTTGCTTCTGTCTATAGATTAATGACTATTTGAAAATCATAAAGTATGTTCATATTTAATAACCAATATAAGTGTTGTTGCGGGTTCTTTAATAATGAAAAAAAAAAAAAAAGCTATACATTATTAAATGGAAATGGCCCCAGGGGGGATGTTAACTGAAATTGAAAATGACCACAAGCACTGTAAAAATATGCACAGCAGAAATGTCACACTTCACCAGAGCGCTGTCTAAAAGTAATTATGCAAATGAACACAGTCACAAAATCTTTGCTACTGCTATAAAAAGTAATTGCGCATGGTCATAACAATGAGTACCATCACAAGTAATATGAATTTTGTAAGACAGGATAGTACTCTGGGAACTGCCGGCTATCCAGGGGGACGGTGCCGGACCAGAGAGGGAACGAGCGTCTGTTCTGTCCCTTACATGACAGGGATGTCAGTACGCTGGGGTGCAAAAATGTGGGAAGGCCTGGTTTAAATGTATGTGATCGAAAGCAAACCTAAACTCTAAATGGTACAGAGTTAAATATGAGACCTTTTTTAAAGCAATTTTAAAACAAGATCGCTTTTTTATTTTCATTTTTTACTGTTTCTACTTGTTTTTTTGTTTCTTTGTTTTTTTTTTTAAAGGAAAAGTGCGCTGTGCAAAAGTTTGGGAACCCGTTTGGATTATTATTTGTTACTTTTCATGAAGATGATTACTTAGGCCCCAGACCCAGGTGATTTTCACCTACTATAGCAACCTCGATCTCACTTTTCTACAGGCATATGTAAGGTAAGCTCGGCTAGCTCGTTAGTAAAAAGAACGGTGAAGTGAAGGCTTGTGACAGGTTACCGCGCCAACACTCCCTGATGACATCAAATTCTGAATAACATCATTGCCCTTGGTTAATGCCTTCAGCCGACTGTTAACACGTTTGTCAAAGAAATCTTTGTACAAGTGAGAGGCCAGGCTTCAAATCCCACCTCCCACTCCCAAATCTCTCGGTACAAATACCACCTTGTGATGTAAGGAATAGACACATCTTAGATTAGTTACAGTTCAGCTGATGCTTTTATCCAAAGCAACATTGACCAGACTAAACAGGGGACAATCCCCCCCTGGAGCAATGTGGGGTTAAGGGCCTTGCTCAGTGGCCCAACAGCTGCACTGATCTTACTGTGGCCACACCTTTCAGCTCCCAGTCAAGCTACTAGGTCATAGTTTGCCAAATTAGTGGGGATCAGATTGTCTGCGGTGAGTTTTCTCAGTCACAATATACCCACCTGACTGGAATAGATGCTAAAGTTAAGGTATTTGTTGAAACGGCTTAAGAATAAATGCAAATGTGATTTCCCTGAGAGCGCATATCTCTGATCCCAGTCCTCCAGGGCCAAAGTGTCTGTTGTTTTTGTGTATTTCTGCACCAGTGATTCATTTAAGTCATTGATTGGTTAAGGAATCAGCACACTTTGTTCCCAAGGCTGTAATTGGCTTGTGATTGAAAGGAAACCGCAGATGCCTGCAGACACGGATGCCCTCCAGGTCTTGAGTTTGACAACACTGCTTTAATGTCTCCTGGACCAAGCCATCATGACATTTTAATTGCCTTTAATTAAACTTTTTAAATAATGTGCTTGTTCTTCCACCACCACAACCACAACCACCACTACTGCTGCTACTACTGCTGCTACTGCTACTACTACTACTACTGCTACTACTACTGCTACTGCTACTACTGCTACTACTACTACTACTACTACTACTACTGCTGCTACTACTGCAACTACTGCCGCTACTGCTACTGCTACTGCTACTGCTACTACTACTACTGCTACTACTGCTACTACTGCTACTACTACTTGCGGATTACATAGGGTCCTTATTGGATTCATATGTACTCTGTTAAAATGTAATTAACACCAGCCATTTTATTGTGTACTACCATTACAACTACCACAACCACAACCACCACTACTGCTACTACTACTACTGCTACTACTACTACTGCTACTACTGCTACTGCTACTGCTACTACTACTACTGCTACTGCTACTGCTACTGCTACTGCTACTACTACTACTGCTACTACCTCTAATACTACTTGCGGATTACATAGGGTCCTTATTGGATTCATATGTACTCTGTTAAAATTGAATTAACACCAGCAATTTTACTGTGTACTACCATTACAACTATTACTACTACTAGTACTATGACTATTACTATTAGTACCACCACTAATACTACTACTACTGCTATCAATACTACTACTACTACTACTACTACTACTACAACTACTGATACTACTGCCACTAAAACTACTAGTACTAGTACTTCTACTACTACTACTACTACTACTTTTAATGCTACAACTATTAATAATAATAATAATAATAATAATAATAATAATAGCTGTTCTCCTTCAGTGCAGTGAAATGAGTATCTGTCAGTGTGTTGCTGTTACACAGAAGGTTCCGGTCCAGACTGGCTCTCAGCAGAGCTACCCACGGACAGCCCTAACAGGCAGTGGTTCAGCGCTGGGCGACCCCTCCGGGCGACCCCGCCGGGCCCTGCTCGTAATGGCGGCAGTCTGCTCCGGGGCTGCCCCGCCGGCACAGACACGGGCTCTTAATTAATCCCCTCCAGTCCGCCGGGATCCCGCGGCCAGTTCAGGGGTGCTTGTTATGTGTACAAACAAAAGCGCCCTCTTCCTGCTTCCCGCCGCGCCTCCGCAATCGATGTGCCTCTCGGCCAGAGCCGCCACGGCTGCGGGGGGGGGCACCGCTGCAAGCTGTTGACATGACTACAGGGGGTTGCCACGCCAACCTTGGCCTCGCCGATGGCCTCCGGTTAAGCCTCTCCCAGGCAGCGGGTCTGTTTACGGGTTGCCAGGTTGGACTGCGCTCAGAGGTGTGGCACGAAAGGGGGGGGGATCGATGAAGACACTGCGGACTGAGAGGAAGGGGGCGTTCTCGCTGCCAGCAGGTTGTGGGTTTTAGGACCCTCAGGGGAACACTGTGAACACTTGTTCTGTGTTCCAGCGCCGTAGTCACAGCGTCTAAACCAGGGGTCTCCGGGGGTCACAGTGCTAGCAGGTGTTTGTGATTTCCTTTCAAATCGGCGGCTAACTTACTTCAGCCTAACGAATGGCAATTTATTTGCCAAGACAACAATCGAGATGAGCGACGGAAAGGAGAACAGCGGGTTGGATGAAGAAGCGGGCCACGGTGAGAAGACGCATGAATGAAGCCACTCAATTGGAAAGAGCCAATCAGGGCAATTACACCGTCCGATCTGAAACTATAACGATTGTTGCGATTGTAACATTTTTTCTACTGTGCTCATACGCGCCCATTAAAATTGCTATTTATAAAAAGTCAACTGCGCCAGCATCCTACTCCTGATCGTGAAATCCTGTTCATCACCTGCAGTGCGAGCTGTTAAATTTGGCTATGCCCATTTGCATAATTGCTTGAGTAAATACCCTGCCAACCGGAGCATAACAATGCATACAATGCACACCGCACTTCACAAACAGTAATTGACTGCTTCTAATAACTGCTAAATCCCCTGAACGTGTCTAAAGTGTTTAGGGAAAATATAAAGGAAGGCTGTAGCTGTCACCACCTGCATTGTTTTCTTTGTTTTGCAATCATTTTCCATTTCTTGCATTCTTCCCCTGTGATGGCCTTTGCCACCAATCTTTCTACATATCCAATTTTTACTGCTTTGCTGGAATATCTATATCTGGACTCGGGTCAAGTCTCGCACTTGTGTTCCTTTCAGGTTGAGCAGATTGTAATTTAAATTTAATCTGTCAGGCACCTATCTGATAACGGGCAGGCGGTTTAAATCTTTCTGACTTTAGTATCTTCAAAACTGTGTGCTCGAGTTTTGTGTCATCTGCAAACGTAACTCCTTTAATGCTTATGGATTTTAGTTTGACAACCAGATGCTTCTGGCACTTTTTCAAGAGCATTTTGTGCATCCAAATGTTTTCTGCCATAAACTCAGTGTGAGCCAAAACATTTTGTTGTCTCGTCAAAGAGATCCAAGATTATCTTTGCACAATCTCCCTCTGTATATATCCTGTTGAATGTAAATATGCAATACCTTTTTTGATGGTAACAACACATAGCTGGATATTAATTAATTCATTCATTCATTCATTCATTCATTTATTTTACCGATTTTTAATGCTGTGCTCCAACGCTAGAAAATTATTCCAGAGGCTAAATAATATCACTAGCCTGCTCCAATGCTAGTACATCTACCATAATCCCAGAAGCTAAATAATAGCATTAGCCTTCTCCAAAGCTAGTCCATCTACCATAATCCCAGAAGCTAAATAATAGCATTAGCCTGCTCCAATGCTAGCACATATACCATAATCCCCGAAGCTGAACAATAGCATTAGCCTGCTCCAATGCTAGCACATATACCATAATCCCCGAAGCTGAGCAATAGCATTAGCCTGCTCCAATGCTAGCACATATACCATAATCCCTGAAGCTGAACAATAGCATTAGCCTGCTCCAATGTGAGCATTAGTGAAGGCTTCCATTTAATTTCTGGGATGCCATTGATGCCACCGTACTGTGACCATTACTATGCAACCAAGCACACTTAGTGGAGAACGCCATTTAGCATTTTATGGTCAGACCACAGATGCCAGATTGCCAGTAAATGTCACTGAAGAGCCATTAGACGGAGTGAGTCAGATGCAGCCAGTTACATCACAGGGTGCCTGCTAGATGATCCTGCACAATCAGAACCAAACTAGGAGTTGAATAGTCAGCTCTACCTCAAGAAAGTACCTTTACTGCCTATACCACCAGGCAGAAAAGGTATTTAAACATTGGCACAGATTTGGCAATGCCTGAACTAATAAATCCTTTATGCACATATTGCTTTGTATATGCATTGTTTTGTGTCTTAAGCTCTCCCATAAGGGATATGTTCATCAAACTCAATGGAGCCTCATCTATGGAGTGGGGGCAATAACCACAACTAATCAATGTCCCATATTCAAGGGTTTTGTAGTGGCAGGGCTGGTCTGAGATCAGGGCTGTGTGGATAAGGTTAGGCTTGTGGACCGGGGAGAACTGATCCTGGATCAGGTCTCATATGCATAAAAGTCTTTTTTTTTTCACTTGAGCATTGGATCAGTGACCAAATGGAGGGTGGTATATATCTCTTGATTTATTTATTCATCGATTAATTTATTTACAAATGTGCAACTGATTTACGATACAAATCAAACCTCTATCTATTAGTTTTCCACTCCCAGGAATTGTAAACTAGAAGCTGAATAGACAGCCACTTCTATATATTTATTTTTAAACATTGGCACACATTTTGCAATGCCTGACTCATGAATATGGAGAGAGATCAAAACTTTTTTCTTTTTTTTTTCTTCACTTTAGCCTTGGATCAGGGACCAAATGGAGTGTGGTATGTATTTATTAATTAATTTATTTATTTATCTATTTATTCATGTTCAAATGTGGACCTGACAGTAAAAAAAATCATTCTTATTTAGATGCATTTGTATCTTATTTGTCCCCCCCTGGTTTGGACGGGTCAGTAGGGCGGGTAGGTGTTGAGCAGTGATTCACGCCCCCGGCACGGCGGCTGTTTCGGGAGGAGCGCTAATCCGTCACTGCCCCGTGGGGGGGGGTGCGCAGGTGGGTGAGGTGTAATTCTGCACTAATGACCGGCCCGCTGTGACGAGACG